>NW_024543880.1:0-155783 GCF_018167655.1 Microtus oregoni
AAGAGTGAAAAGAATGTGAATATGAGCAAAGAGGTCAAGACCATGAGGGGGTCACCCACAGAAACAGTTTACCTGAGCTAATGGGAGCTCACCAACTCCAGTTGAACTGGGAAGGAACAAGCATAGGACCAAACTAGTCCCTCTGGATGTGGATGACAGTTGCATGGCTGGGGGCAGTGGAACCAGGATTTATGCCTACTGCGTGTACTGGCTTTTTGGGATCCTGTTCTCTTTGGATGGATACAATGCTCAGCCTAGATATAGTAGGAAGGGCCTTGGACCATCCACAAAGCAATGTGCCTTACCTTCTTTGAGGATTAGATATGGGTAGGGTGGGAGGGTATGTGGAGAGAATGGGAGGAGAGGGAGTGGGAACTTGCATTGGTATTTTTTAAAAAATAAATCTGATAAATTAAAAAAGATTCCAAATGTGTCTAATCCTATGGTGTGATCCAAGTTTGCATTTTGTACTTTCCTTTAATAATAATAATAATAAATATATATGCTATATTGATTTCAATTTTGTAATTTGTTAGAGAAGTAATACCACAAAATTGCAGCACATTTAAAAAACAGAAAGGAAAATTGAATCTAGGTCATTCCTAATCTCTTCAATCCACTTGGCCAACATCATTAATTTGGTACCCTCCTTTAGATTTTAGCTAATTTTTTTAAATTTTGCATATTTAAAATGTGTTTATGTTATTATATAGTATGTTTGGCTTAAAATTTGTATCATTGCAAAGCCGGGCGGTGGTGGCACATGCCTTTAATCCCAGCACTTGGGAGGCAGAGGTAGGCTGTTCTCTGTGAGTTCAAGGCCAGCCTGGTCTACAAGAGCTAGTTCCAGGAAAGGCTCCAAAGCTACAGAGAAACCCTGTCTCAAAAAAAATTGTATAATTGCAGAAAATGTATGCCATGATTATTGTTCTTTAAGATAGGGTCATAGACTAGGCTGGCCTCTGGCTCACAATCCTGCCGTTTCAGTCTCTTGAATGTTAGGAGAATTTTTTTTTCCAGCATGTTAACAGGTGCCTTTTAAAATAATTTGTGTAACAATGTGAATTCTGCTTAAATATGTTTATACAAATGGGAGTAGTCAGAGCACTCATGATCTCTTATAACAGACTAGGGATTGCTTTTCATCAATTTGATAAGCATATTTTTACATTGTAGATAGAATTGCAACCATTCATTATTTTTGCTTAAGCAACACTAGTTAATGTGTACTTAATTCCAAGCCCCATTTTGGGTATGCTTACATATTTCATCTTTCAATCTGCTTTATGGTTAGCAAGAAGAAACCGAGGTTTATAGGATCTGAATAGATTTTATGATACAATAGAGCTAGGAAATTGCAGGAACTGGCATTCAAGAAAGCATATTCAATCATATTCAATGACTTAAATCTTACCTATCATTATAGTCAAAAGACTATAATTCAATAAAAAGTTGAGTTCCTATAAGAGAAGGGAATAAACCAATAGGAAATAGGAAAAGATGTCAAAATATGTTATTATAGAGGATATGATTTTATATGTAAGTCTCCAAAGATTTTATATAATAAAACACTTAGAGCTGAATAATACTTTCAGTAAAGTAGAAGGATGCATAATAAAAAGAATCTATATAACCTTCCTATAAACCAGAGACAAACATACTAAAGAAGGTATCAGGGAAACAGTCCTATTTATAATTCTCTCTCTCTCTCTCTCCTCTCTCTCTCTCTCCTCTCTCTCTCTCTCTCTCTCTCTCTCTTTAGCTTTCTCTCACATACACACACATACTCTCTGTCTCTCTCTCTTTTAAACCAGTGTAACAGAAAATGCCTTAAATGAAAAATTTAAGATCCATAAAAAGGAGGTTAAGGAAGACACAAGAAGATATAAAGGCTTCTTATTATCATGGATTGCATGAATTAATCTTGTGACAACTGATGCAATTAGATTTTTTATAATAAAACTAAAATAAGAACTACTTATGACCCAGCTATAATATTCCTTGAAATACAACTAAAGGACTTTATACTTTCCTACAGAGATGCTTAGTCATACATGCTCATTTTTGCTCTATTCGCAGTAGATCATTAATGGAATAAACCTATATTTTCAGCACCTCAAGATTGGACAATGAAATATATATATATTAGAATTTCAACTGCAAATAAGATAAAATTATTGAATTTTCAGGAGAATGAATATAGCTGAAATATAATTATGCAGGTTATAAAACCATGCCCTCAAAAGACAAATACTATGTGTATCACTCTCATATGAGTATGGTGATGGAGGAATGGGAAGATTCAGGGATAGGAGTGGGTTAGCAAAAAAATAAGGATGTATGAAGAAACCTAATGAAGTACTACTACCACCAGGAAACTAAATATATTTTTAAAACCAGATTTGAATAGAGGTACCCCACATGGGTGAGCAATGATGCTTTCAGACAGGTTATTAAATGAGAATTTCAGGTCCAGCCATCTGTTACTTCCCTAGGTGTTATTTCTCAGGAAGATCTCACAACTGCATAAAACAATTGTTGTAGAATGAGGGGCTGCTTGTTCTTCCTGACTACCATGCTAGCTTACTCCTGAAATAACCATACAGAAACTATATTCATTAAAACACTCTTTTGGTCCATTAGCTCTAGTTTCTTATTGGCTAATTATTTCATCCTATTTAAACCCATTTTCTATTAATCTGTGTATCACCACATGACTGTGGCTTACCAGAAAGATTCTAACCTGTTGTAATAGGGGTGGCGGGCTGCTTCCTGCCACCTGGCTCCCCAGCTAGCTTTACCCAACATAATTACACGGAAACTGTATTCATTTAAACACTGCCTGGCCCATTAGTTCTAGACTTTTATTGGCTAACTCTCACATCTTGAATAACCCATTTTTAAAAATCTGTTTTTACCATGATGTCGTGGTTTACTGGGAAGATTCTAACCTACATCCATCTCAGGCCAGAGCTTCATGGTGTCTCTCTGACTCTGCTTTTTTTCCTCCCAGAATTCTGTTCTGTCTACTCCACCCACCTAAGGGCTGGCCTATCAAAAGGCCAAGGCAGTTTCATTATTAACCAATGAAAGTAACATATAGACAGATGACCCTCCTACACCACTAACCAGTGTCCATCTCAGGCAGAAGATCCATGGCTTCTCTCACTCTGCCCTTTTTCCCAGCATTCAGTTCTGTCTTCTCTGCCTATTTAAGTTCTGCCTTATCAGGCCCAAAGCAGTTTCTTTATTCATTAGCCAATGAAAGCAACACAGAAACAGAAGAACTTCCTATACCAAACAATATGGGCTATTGTTGCTGCTCTTGTCTACCTATAATAAATACATCAATATAATAATTATATACTATATTTATATTATAAAAATATAGTAAATTGCTGAAGACACTACAGACTGGTTGTGAAACAGAGAAATTAGTTTTTGAACTGACCAGGAAACTCTCCCTAGTAGTAAACTTTCATAGTGCTAGAAGGTGCTATATAGGCTGTTTGGAGAGAAAAGACATCAGTGGCCTTACCCTGTGTTGTACTCTACATCTCCCAATACTGACCAAGGATGCAAGACTTGCTCTCTGATATAATAGTGACAATACTGTTTCTGGGAATAACCAACTACTCCCTTGATTGGATTTAAGACATGCTCCACAAAGGGAAATTAGTGCCTAGCATATTTTATGTGATCAAAACTCAAAGCTAGATAAGTCATGGGATCAAGAGAACATAATGGTATTTTGTTAAACTGTCATGTTTTCAAATTGCCTTTGAAATATTTATGTTTATATCCATAGATTTGTGCTGTTTTCTGCCTTCATCAGAAAAGCTTATTTCAGAAGGTAGTGATTAACACAGAGACTCATTTGTAAGGAATAAATAAAATAGGAAACACCACACTCAGAACAAGAATAAGACAGCAACTAGAGAATCAAAAGTATTTATTCAGGCCATCACACATTCAGGAGGATAGTCTCTACAGCCTGAGTCTTGATCCTCTTTTTATTATAAAACTTAGAAGCCAGTCAGCCTGATTTCTGACCTTTCCTGTCATTTGTGGGTTCAGCTCTTAACTTCCGTGACTGGGGAACATGAGTGGGAATTTTTAGGATATATCAACCATTATCTGGAATTTTTATTAACTAATTTATTTACTTCTTTTACATCCTAATCACAGTTTCCCCTACCATTCCCTCCTACATCTCCCCTGCAATCCACTTCAGATCCACTCCTCTATTTCTATTGAGAAAGGGGCAGGCCTCCCATGGGTGTCAATAAAGCATAGCATATCAAGTTGAGGTAGATCTAAGCTCCACACCCTCTTACTAAGTAAAGCTTAGTAAGGCAACCCAGTAAGAGGAATAGGTTCCAAGGCCATCAGAAAGGAACCCACAGAAACAATTTGTTTGGGCTCATAGGAACTTACAGACACTGAACCCACAGCTAAGGAGTCTGCATGTGTAAAAGTTGTATAGCTTGACAAACTTAGGTTTTCTATGTCATTGTAACAATTCATGATGCTGAGAATAATCAACAGTGCTCTGCTTTAGATGGAACATTAATGCCAACCTTTCCTGGGTGAGTATGGCTGGAAGGGGGCAGACATCTGGCCTGGTCTCTGGTATAATAGGGGGCTTTTGCCAGGGGTGTGGACCAGAATATGGAGATGAGGAAAAGAATTGTTTTTGTTTAGAAAAGTGGTTAATAGTAGCTTCTCCTCTGGGGTTCATGATCTCACCAGCCCAAAGTACTTGGCTAAATTTACAGTACCAGGCATGAATTCATTCTTACTGAATAAGTATTAAGCCCAATTAGACAGTTGTTGTCTATTCTCAAGATATGGATGCTACTATTTAAAATTAGGGATGTATTTTAGTTCTTAATGTTGTTGAAGCTTATAAGCACCACATCTGTGTAGGATTATTGGTTATATTCTCACCTTGGCAATGAATTCGCACAGCACCTCTGAATACTATAAGAACTAACCTTTAGGGGCAAGGATTCTAAGTCAGCTACAGTTTTATTTATCCAATTCCTGGATCTTCCCTTCAAGTCCTGGGAGGTAATGAAAGGAAATAACAATAGGCCATATTGCTTTTGGAATCACTTGTACTCTCCTGACCAACAATTCAAAAGAAGGTTTCCCTTGCCCTGAATTGGCATTTTTGTTAGATAATCTATATCTATATAGAATCACTATCATTCCAAGTATTATAACTTCTTTTATCAATCATATATGTGTACATTATTAAAAAGAAACATTTTTACCTAAAGTCACACATACACACACATGCACACACACATCGTTTCATATATAATTTTCAAACATTTTTAGTACTTTTTGCCCCGTTTCTATATTGCCTTGCCTCCGTCTTTTCCAGGTAATTCCCTCTTTTTATATTTCCTTTTTTATTGTGTATTCATCTTTATATCCTGATTTCTATATTTCCTTCTCCCCCACCATTGTCATAGTTTCGTTTTACTTTCTAGTCTTTTGAGATTACTCCAAGTTATATATTCACATCTATAAATACTTACTAGTTCCTTCCATTTGCCTGTAAATTACATAATTTCATTTCTCATTACTGATGAATACTGTTCATATATTTTTGTGTGTGCATGTGTGTGTATGTGTGTAACAGTTTCATTGTCCGTTCATCAGTTGAAAGACATTTAAGTGCAAACAACTGATGTTACTTTCATTTCTGAGCTATTGTGAAGAGGATAGGAATGAACACTCTTGGGCCAGCACTTGTGCATTAGGATGAGTCTCTTGGGTATATATCAAGGAGTGATATAGATAGATCATATGATAGGTTTACTTTTGAGAATTCTCCACACTGATTTACAGTGTGGCTGCAGCAGTTAGCAATTTTCCCTAATTTGAATGAGGTTCCCATTTTCCTTCATTCTTGTCAGCATTTGCTGTATGTTTTTTTTGTTTTGTTTTTATTTTCCTGATTTTAGTCATTATAACTAGGATGAGAGGAAACTTCAAAGTCTAGTTTGCATTTCTCCAATTTCTAAGGATGATGTGCACATTTTGAGGTATTTTTGGGCCACTTTTATATTATCTATTGGGAACTCTTCAGATTCATATATCAAATTTAATGAAGTAGACTCTCTTCTTGATGCCTTGTTTTTTTGTATATATATATATGTATGTATATATATGTGTTTTATATACTCTTGATAGTAATCCTTTATCAGATGAATGGCTTGCAAAGCTTCTCTCCCATTCTCTTTATTTCCTTTTCACTTGGTTGTTTCCTTAGATGTATAGAAGCTTTCAAAATTTTTGAGGTCTCCTTCTTTGAGTTTCTATTGCTGCTAAGAGACATCATGACCATGACAACACTTATAGAGAAAAAAACCAATAAACTGGAGTGGCTTACAATTTCAGAGGTTTGATTCATTATCATCATGGAGGGACATGGAAGCCTGCAGACATGGTGCTGGAGAAGGAGCTGAGAGTTCTACATCTTGATTCACATGCAACAGGAAGCAACTGTTTCACTGGGCATAGATTGAGCATAGGAGACCTGAAAGCCCACTCCGACAGTGATAAACTTCCACCAACAAGACCATACCTATTCCAATAAAGTCCTATCTTCTAATAGTGCAACTTCCTATGTGGACCATTTTTTTTCAAACCACCACAGTCTCACTTATCAAATTTTTCCTTAATTCCTGGGCAAATAATGTCTTATTTAGAAAGCCCCTTTCTATACCTATGTCTTCTAGAATACTACCTTTCATTTCCTTTAGTAGTTTTATCATTCTAAGTTTCAAAATAAGACTGTTGATGCACTTGCAGTGTGATAGATGTATGTATAATTCTATTTTTTTTTTTTTTTTTGCATCTGGACGTCAAGCTTCCCTGGAAACATTTGTTGAAGATGCTGTTTTTTGCATACTGCATGATTTTTGTCTCTTTGTCAAATATTGAAAGGCTGTAGTTATATGTTCTCATATTTGGGTCTTCTATTTTGTTTCATTGTTGTACATGCCTTTTTTGTGTAGTGTTATCCTGTTTTCCTTACTAATGTTCTGTAATATATCTTGAAATAGGAGTCCTTTTACTATCTGGAGTCTTTTGTGGATCAATGAGAATATTAGAATTTTGTTTCTCTTACTATGAAGGATTTTGTGAGGATTTTTATTTGTACTACATTGAGTACATTGCTTTTTGTAGAAAGGTTATATTCATGATATTAATTTTGCCAGTCCATGATTATGGGAGCTCTTTCCATTTTCTTGTGCATTCTCAATCTCTTTCTTCAGAGATTTACAATTTTAATTGTAGAGGTCTTTCACCTTGCTGAGGCTTATTCCCCTTTTATTTCTTTGAGGCTATTATGAGTGGGAGTGCGTACATGATATCTTTCTCAGTGAATTTGTTGGTGGTATACAGAAATGTTATTGCATTTTATGAACTGATTTTGCTTCCTGTCTCTTGACTGAAATTCTTCTGTTTATTGAGTTATTTACTTCTGTCTTCTTTAAATTCTTTGAAATCTGATGACCTTTATGATAGCTCTTTTAAATTCTGTGTCTTGGGGTTCACTACATAGTTCTTATTGAAGAAAATTTCTATAGGACTGGTGGATTGGTGATGTATGTTATTATGACCTTTCATATTTGTGTTTTTGCAATGAGTTCTGGGAATGTGGATTTCTTTCATGGGCTTGTGTCTGATATGGACAGAGAATTTTGGGTTGGAGTACATAATGATCAAGATGGCTTGGGTTTTCTGGAGGTTAGATATCATAGAGTGAGATTAAATCAGGTAGATGCAGAAGCCTGGGGTAATATGCAGGTTATGTCTCTTTACCTAAACCTGAAGGTTGTACAAAACATGAGTGAGTCCACCAGACTAAGTCAGAGAATGATATGTGGGACCCAGTCTGGATCTTAAGAATGAGGAGTATGTAGACAATATAGGATCAGTCAGACTCACCAGGTTTTGCCCAAATACAGGCTGTGTGAACTAGGCTGGACCTGTAGACTAAATATGGCATGGGCAAAATAAATCAAGTAGTCACAGGTTATGCAGTCCTAGCCCAAGCAAGGTGTTTACAAATGGTGTTAGTTTGGCTCACCTGACTAGGTTATATGAGACTTGGGCTAGATTTGAGAATCAGAAAGGATATGAGTAGCATAAGACCAAGTTGACTCACCAGATTGGAACTCAGTACAAGTCATGCAGGACAAACTTGGTCTGGAGGTTGGATACAATAGTATAGCAATAATCTTAAGAGTCAGTAAGTGGAAACAGGAAGGTATCCACAAATTGGTGGATGGATAAACAGTATGTAGTATATCTGTACATTTATTATTTTATTATCAATAAAAGTAAATAAACTACTGTTATCTACTACAACATGAATAAATATTGAAAATATCATTTAATAAAATAAATAAGGCATATAAGGTCACATTATGATTCCAGTTAATATAAGGTATAAACTGACAACCAGGCAAAAAGCAAAAAGGAAGTCACATACACACAAGCACATGTACATGCACATATAGACATACACAAATACACACATACACACACCCACACACATATATTCCTCTAACGTTGCTCTTCAGTATTATCTTATTAAGTCTACAATGTTCATTATCAATTATCACATGTGTTCTCTAGTCATACAAGAAGCCATGGAGAATGGAAGGGATAAGGTGATAACTCCTCTTCTCCCATCCAACAGAGAATGCAATATTTACAAACAGGATAATCACTAAATAATATAAGCTAGCAAACAGCAAAGTAGTTAAAGGAATGGCAGCAGTGCTAACTGCTGTTAGAGTTTAAAATGAGACAATGTATGTACTGGGACAAGACTACAGAAAGAGTAGATACATTTTTTTTGCCAATGTTGCAGATGTGAAAGAAGAAAACTTATACTTTCAAGTCAAACACGAGGAAATGATAGGGGAGGAGCATGGGGAAGTGAGTGAGTCAAAGACAAGAGAAGGACATCAAGGAGGTAGAAAATACATGGGATATTTGGAACACCTATATTACAGAATTGCCTATCAAGATTCATCTAGTCCCATAATTTAGATGGCAACATTGTACAGATTGGGACACTGAGGCCCAAATAGAAAAGAATAAGTTTGTGTAATGGAAGTCACATATGAAAGTATTTCAAAGAAAGGGTTAATATTGGTGTCAGATGCTACAAAGACATAGAGAAAGATAATACAGAAGTGGTGACTTCATCTTCTTCGAGTTAGGGGGGAAATGACAAAGAAGGAAGAATGGGATTCACAGTTTGGCTAGGGAGGTGGGTGGTAACAAGAAATACATAGGTGTAGCTGGCATCAGTTGAACAGATTTCAATAGCAAATGAAATAGCCTCTACTACAATGAATTAGTTTATCCCCCTTTCTTTCTATTTCATTTTTAAAACAGGATTTTAAAATGGTGCTGAATATTTTCTAAATACATTCATCCAAAGTATAAGATCTGGATCACGACCTTTGAGATGTAACAACACTTTTGGTTTCCTAACTCTGTACACCTTAACTGGATAACTGAGCAGGTCCTTTCTTCCCTCACCCTCAGATTTTCTCATCTGTCAACAAAGATTCTGAGAATACATAGGGGCAATGATGGAGAGGATATGGTGGCATAGAGATAGAAATGTGCATTGCATGGTTCCAGGAATAGAGTAAGGTAAACAATACGTGAATGAGGAATGAGGGTCCTCTTCTGAGCTACATTTCTGGGTTAGTATTTGCCAGATCAAATTTAATGAAAAACGGCATAGTACAAACAAATTCTCTCTCTCTCTCTCTCTCTCTCTCTCTCTCTCTCTCTCTCTCTCTCTCTCTCTCTCTCTCTCTCTCTCTCTCTCTTCTCTGCTCTCTCCCTTGTTCCCTCCCTTTTCTCTCCTACCCCCTCTCTTTCCATTTCCTCCCTACTCATGTCTCATATCTTTACATTGAAGACGATTAATCTAGCCTCTTCAATGCTCCCTTTTCACACCTGTTTTCCTATGAAGACTTACAGGGAAAGAGATTGGTAAACTCTGAATGACTATCCTCATGTCCTTACGTATCGTCTCAGGAGGATGAATTGTTCCAAATTTACCAAGGAATGTTAGTGATTTAGAAACCTGAGCACAAGGACAAGAGACATTTCTAGGACCATATGGCCTAGTTAATGGCAGAGTCAAAAGCAGAAGTAATTTTGCCAGACTCTCAAACAAGCACACTTGTTCCTATAGAAGATTTCCTTACAGCAACATTGCTGAAGGGTGTCGACTTTAGGGCTGAATTTCTCTGAGCCTTAGTCTAAAATCAGAGCCTTCATCTTAAGATTGCTCTGTATACTAGATTAGCAAATTAACATAAAATCATGTAGAAACATTTATTTGCATTAATTCCTCTTATTATTGACTTCCTTGTAGAAGGAGCTGAGCTGCGGGCTGCTTCCCGCCTCCTAGCTTCTGGCCACCGGCTTTATACCCGAAATAACAACACACAAATTGTATTCTACTCCACCCACCTATGTTCTGACCTATCAGGCCGAGCAGTTTCTTTTATTAATTAACTAATGAAACAACACCTACATCACTTCCTCTCTTGTCATTTCTTCAATCATAATTCCATATACATATTATTCTACTAATGCAACACCACATTCCCTAAAGTATTCTGGCTAGACAAAAGCATCAAGGTATGTAGCTACTAACCCTTCAACAAGCAAGCAAATTTTGCTCCTAGGTGAACTCATTGGATATAGTTAGAATGTTTTACAATTTTCACTTGCTTTCTTTAGAAAGATTATCTCAATGCCCTCTGCTTCTCAAGACAATCTCTGTAATCATCTTTAAGATTCTAAATTTTCTTGTAGTTCCGAGAATTTGGGCTGTGCAGAGGACATAACTGTCAACATAATGGCCCTTCATGCTCTTGAAGACAGTTATTAAATTTCTGTCCTTAACTGGCTAATGCAAGATATGGTGCTGTCATGTGCTATTTTCGAACTGGTCTCCTAGAGAGCTTCATGCACTCCTGTCTCTATTTGCTTTTCTCCCTGAAGAATTGTGCACTATTAGTTTGTGGACTGCTACACATAAGCCTCTTACTCTTGTTGATTTTTCTACAACTTGCTACCTTCTGAGATTAAACTTCTCTTATCAGACTGCGGGAATGGCTCAGTGGATAAAGCACTTACCATGCAAATGTGAGAACTTCAATACAGATCCCCAGAATGCACGGAAAAAGTCTGAGGCTCATTGGTAATTCCAGCAGTCCTATAGTGAGTTAGGAAGCAGAGACACAATAATTCCAAGAGTTCTGTGCTCCTGCCGACCTGGCTTTTGGCATATATACAGTGTCGAATGATAAGAGACTCAGTCTCAAACAAGGTAATAGGAGAAGACCACAATCTGAGGTCAGGCTCTTCCTTCCACCAATGTGCTGTGGCAGACATGCCTGCACTCACACACAGAAACACACACATACACACATGCACGCGCGTTCACACACACACACACACACATACACACACACACACACAGGTGAACATATGAATGCACACAGAATTTTTAAATTCTCTGATCTGTTCATCAGATTTTGCAAATACACTAGAATAACGTATGCCTGGATGTTGTTACTTGCTCGTTGTTACCCTGGATTTAGATGGTGAAGTGGGAACCGAGTCCTGTACTTGTGTAGAGTTTAATTCTCTCTCACTCAGTACCTTGAAAATAGCCCTCAGTTTCATTATTCCACAAAGAAGCAGGAAAAAGCATTTGCAATCATCCATGTATTTGCCTAATGCTAAAGATTCAGTGTAAGAAGATGCTTTTTTGTGTGCAAAAATACTCATTTCTTGTCAAAAAATCCACAATCGTTTAATAGACAAAGTCAAATAGTGTAATATTTCAAGAATTATGACTAGAATCTTTATTCAAAATATTTTAAATTTTATAGTTCCAGCATATTTTAAATGATCTCATGTATTTTATTAAGCTTCTATTTGGAAGCATTTTTATCTTTATAGACAGTTAAGAAAGAGGAAACCATATGGACCTTCACAGCACTATCTTTGCTCACTTACACAGCTTGTTGCAATTGTTTTTCTTAACTGCCGTGCTGTTCAATATATTTACTGACACTGATGTTAAAATAATTGATTATTTTACCGCCAGCTTAACGAGTGTGTAGCAACACTGTTGACTTGTTAGAAAGACATTCCTTTGTTGAAGCAGTGGAAATTGTAGATATACTGTATTTCCCACCCTGTTGGCCTTGTCTTTGATAGCCTGATAAAATGCAAAAAGCAACAAAAATAATGAGGAAAGATGACTCTTTAATATTTTCCCATAACTATCTACAGGAATTTTTTTTATTGGTTATCCATCATGTGCCTAGTTTAAATGACACTACAAGAATTAACGAAGAGAAAATGCCCCCATGTAAGGTGGTTGCATTCAATACCTTTGTCAGGATTACAAAAACTTATCTCTTCCAGGCAAACAAAGACCCTAGTAGCAGAACCTGTTGTATAAATTGAAAAGGTACCTTCCTGAGCAGATGTTAATCTTTGTTCTGAGAAGATCTAACACTCTAAATTTTAGTATCAGGTCTCTTCCTGAAAGCAGAACACTCTCATGCAGTTTCCAATTTGCACATTCGGAGGCTGTGGGCCTGGAATCCAGTCACAGTTTTAGCACATTGTGTTCACAACCTTGCATGATTCATTACTGTTTTCATGAAAACCAAATTACAGGCTGTAGGTCTTGATTCATTTTTCTAACAAATATTTAGAAACTTCTACTGTAAGATAAGCTGAGATTTTTCAAAGTGTTAAATTACATTAGTAAACAAAACAAAATGAATAAAATCCCTGGCTTTGCAGCATTTTTTCTTGTAAAAAAGACAGAGAAAATACCTGAGAAGAGATGAATTTTGAACTAGTAATGTTTGATAAAGGAAGATAAAGAATAAGTCCAGTATGCAAGAGAGCATAAGAAGTTGGGAACTGATATTTAGTGAGTTCTTACTATTTTATTATGACCACAGTGTTAAAGTTCTTGGATATAGGAACTGAGATTCAGAGTGTAGAGTTTAATCTGACTAACCATAGTAAAGCAAGAAATGTATTCAGGGGCAACCCTATATTCAGTTTTCTTGAAGAAAACCTACCCTGATATTAAAAAGATTCACTGAGCTTGCTGTATCAGAAAAACAGTAAGGACATACATTTATCCTACTCCAGACATGAAGGCATGTTGAATATACACTACTATTAATGTATGTAGCATTGATTTATAACAAGGAAATGGCTACCTTTCATTTTTTCTTAATTCTGAGTTTCTTGTATTGTGGTCATTTTAATATCACTTTATAGTAATGGAGAGTCTATTGGGATTACTGTCAGGACTATACTAAAATATAACTTCAATTCCTATATTCTGGGTGAGCCTCAAATCCAAATCTAAGACATCATTATTTCAAAGTAACCCAGCAACTTGCCAGCTTATCAAAAATGCAACTCATTACTGCTGCCAATTTAAATGAGTATTTTGTATGAATGTTTCTAAGTCCAGTCAGTGTTTTCAGTGTTGTGATCATTTCATTAGGTGTGGAAAACATGAATTTTATAAGCATTCATTTCATTTTGTTTAGAAATTTCACAAACATTTTAGGCGATTGCCATTGTCCTCATTTACCTGCCAGAACTTGTTCATAACATCCTATTGCTGAAGATAGCCTTGACTAATAGAACATAAAGGAATCAAACAGGTACTCACCAGGAAGCTTCATGCTTACTGGCTAATTTTGTAGTACCACACATATTATGCGTGCTACCTACGGAAAAAAGTAATCAATCCGTTTTTTGTTTGTATTTATTTTATTTTTTAAAGAAAACAAACCATCTTTTTTCATTTTACATACCAATCCAAGTTCCCACTCCCTCCCTTCCTTCCATTCTCTCCACCTTCCTCCCACCCCACCCCATCCCACCCCCCATCCTCTCCTCAGAGAGGGTAAAGCACATTGCTTTGAGGAAGGACTAAGGCCCTTCCTACTACATCTAAGGCTGAGCAAGGTATCCCTCCAAAGAGAATGGGTTCCAAGAAGCCAGTACAAGCAGTAGGGACAGATTCTGGTGCCACTGCCAATGGCCCCACAGTCTACCCCAGCCTTAGAACTGTCAACCACATTCAGAGGGACTAGTTTGATTCTATGCTGGTTCCTTTACTGTCCGGCCAGAGTTGGTGAGCTCCCATTTGCTCAGGTAAGCTGTTTCACTGGGTGTCTCCATCATAGTCTTGACCTCTTTGCTCACATTTTCAAAAGCAATTAGCTGTGAACCCTGTGAGCTACGCTAGTAACTGGCCTGGGAAGGCATGCATATTTGTGCAGTAGTTGCACAAGGATCATGGGAATAACAAATAACTCTCTGATTTGAATTAAGGTTTTTTTTTTTTCACAAGATGAAACCTATATTTGGCACCAATATCGGGACCATGAACCTATGACTAGAAAGGTCATAGGCCCTAGGGTACTGCGGAATATTCCTTCTGTACACTGTGAAGATGCATTGTTCTCATTAACACATTGCTGGTTGGTCAATAGCTCAGAAGTATTTGCAAGGCAGAGAGATTGCTGGGAAGAAAAAAAAAAGTGGAGTATGAGGAGTTGTGAGCCAGATGCAGAAGAAGCAACATGGGACATTCATAGATGAAGTAAAAGATCCTCGGGACAACACATAAATGAACAGAAATGGATTCATTTAAGTTGTAAGAGCTGGCTGGAAAGAAGTCTAAGTTATCGGCTGAGAAACTATAATTAATACTAAGTCTTTGCATGGTTATTTGGGAGTGGGTGCTGGGACACAGAGAAACTCGGCCTTCACTGGGGGAGATCTTATTAGTATTATTTTGAACTGGCTTCTAACATCTTATCTCTATATCCATAGATGAATGCATCTTTCAACCCTCATCAAAGAAGTTTCTATTTGCAGTAGGTAACAATTAGCACAGACAACCACAAGAATGACACTGCAGAATGCTCAGTCATAAATGGAACATGTATACTGTATACCTCATCCAAAGAGTTAAGGTTCACTGTGGAAAAGTGGGAAGAATGGGTGTAGGAGCCAGAGATATTGTCAGGCTAGAAAACAGGTATCTTTGCTATTATCTAAACTAAGCATTTCTCAGGCAAATGAAGCCACAATGAACCATCACAAGTATTTTCTCTGTTACTCAGTTTTTCACCGCTGTAACTAATACCAGAAGAAAACAAATTAAAAAGCATAAAAGGCGCCTTAGACATAAACTTAACTGTCAACTTGACTGGGTTTAGAATTACCCGAGATTTGTAAGATACGCCTGTGAGTGTGTCTTCGAGGGAATTTCCATACAGGTTACTCAGGTTAAGAAGCCCCAGAGTGCCAGTCCCGCTGGCCTTGGTGAGTTCCTAATAGATCAGTTCCACGGGACTGGGACTGAATAAGCATGGGATGAAACCGGACTTTCTGAACATGGCGGACAATGAAGGCTGATGCCAAGGACAATGGCATTAGGTTTCGATCCTAATACATGATCTGGCTTTGTGGGAGCCTAGCCTGTTTGGATGCTCACCTTCCTGGTCCTGGATAGAAGTGGGAGGACCTTGGACTTCCCCCAGGGCAGGGAATCTGGACTGCTCTGCATTCTCGAGAGGGAGGGGGAATGGAGTGGGGGGGAGGTGGAGAGGGGTAGGGGAGTAGGGGGAGGGGGCGATGTGTGCGAGGAGGGGGAGGGAAATGGGAAACGGGGAGGAGGCGGAAAAAAATAATAAAATAAAATTTATTCTCAAAAAAAAAAAAGAAGCCCCAGAGTGAACACGGGCCATCCCATACCATCAATTGGGAACAAAATGGAATAATGATGAAAAGGAAAAAATAATAAAAAACCTGAATTGCCTTTCTCCGAGCCATTGCCTGCCATGTCATGAATGAACTGATGGACACAACAGTGGAAAGCTGTGGATCAAAAAACCTAATGCCTTCTCTTACGATTTTCTTTCAGGTGTTTGGGCATAAGAACACAAAACAACCACAAGAAGATAAGATTATTTTGGGTCACCATTTCAGAGGTTTCAAACTGAACATTGTCTGGGCCTATCATGAGGCAGAGCATTAAGACAGATGGGCATGGTAAGGAAAAACCGCCCACCTCATGAGAATCAGATTGTATAGGCTGAGAAGGGAACTGGTACAAGATAAAGCCCCAAAGAATAGTCCTCCAGTGTCCCACTCCCATCATGTAGGACGAACTACCTCCCAAATAGCACCACAAGCCAAGGACCAAGCCTCTGACATATGAGTATACAGGGAGCATTTAATATTCTTTTTTTTCTCTCCCTTTTATTTTTATGTTTTTCATTTTTTGAACTTTGGAAACCCGAAGAAGCACAGGGCAAGGGCTTCAGATTCCTACACAATGATGAGCATCTTCTCTTGGGTACCAATCACAGTCTCAACTGCCTGCCTGCTCTCATTTGTTTACTGCACTCTCATGGGGAGATGCGAGCCACCTGCATGCATGAAGGTGAACTCCAATCATGGAGACTTGTGAAAAATAAGTTGCGAATTTTCTCCAAAAGCAATTGCAAGAGTATGAAATTTTGGCTTGCCTTGATTTGAACAGCAACAACAATAACACAACTTTCAAATATGAAGGTTTGGACCAGGAATCCAGTGACTAACCCTCAAGATGGATCTCTCTTAAAAGTGGCATGCCTTTGGCTTAAAGGTGACAGGCAGTACCCTAGGTGGGGGTTTGAGTTGTTTAAACATTTTGTCTTATTTCTCACACCTGTAAAACCAAGATGAAGATGAATGGCTGCCTTATAGAACTGTGTAGTGATTAAGGGGTTGATGATGCTCATAAACCTTTTAGGATCATGCTTGGCAATGTTAAATACTCGGAAAGTGTTCATTCTTGTTATGATGAGGTGGCCTCATAAAAGGCCCTCAGGAAATGGCTGTTATTTTGCTCGGGATGGAGAGAGCTGTGGCTTCCCTATGAAAGCCCCAGGACCTCCGTGTCCCTCAGCAGTAGCGACTCTCAGCCTTGGACACATGTTGCTATCACCAGGTGTCAAAGGAGAATTTTCAAAACTTAAAAACTTGAATCTGATACAAATATACAGTGAGCCCTTGCCAAAGGCCTATTTGATCCGTTTAATGAGGGGACTGGCAGGATGCATTCAAACTGCTTCAAAGAGAATTCAAAGCACAGGTACATAGAGATCTGGAGACGAAGCTGGAATAAGCTAGCTAGGTCAGATACAAAACTAGATCTTACTATGGAGCAAAAGAGAAAAGAATAGAAAAGAAAAAATTCCATAAACTCTAACAGAAATGGATACTTTTCCAAGACGTCTTCCCAACTTCAGAGCAGGGCAGAGGCTTCTTCAGCTGGCATTCCCCAATGGCCACACACTCACAGAATTAACTCCCCCCTCTATGACCTTTCTGATGTTAGTAAGTACATCCCCCCCCCCACCTGCTCTAGAGGTCCTCCCATTAAGAACATCCTTCTTCTTTTATTTACTGGACAAAGAAACGAGGGGTGCACCCACACACTAAGACAATGGGGATGTTCTATTGGGATCTCACCAAGGCCAGCTGGCCTAGGTCTGAAAAAGCATGGGATAAATCCGGACTAGCTGAACATAGCGGACAATGAGGAATACTGAGAATTCAAGAACAATTGCAGTGGGTTTTTGATCCTACTGCACGTACTGGCTTTGTGGGAGCCTAGGCAGTTTGAATGCTCACCTTACGAGACCTGGATAGAGGTGGGCAGTCCTTGGGCTTCCCACAGGTCAGGGAACCCTGATTGCTCTTCGAGCAGATGAGGGGGGGGGGACTTGATCGGGGGAGGGGGAGGGAAATGGGAAGCGGTTGTGGGGACGAGGCAGAAATCCTTAATAAATAAATAAATTAAAAAAAAAAAAAGAATAGGTCCCTGGTGAAAATCAAGACTGAGGAACCTAAGTCTAAACCATCAACTTTGCTGGCTCCAGGACTGACACCACGAAGGAAGCCATACCTTGAGAAGACGTGGGAAAGAAGCTGGGTTAATATGACAGCTTTGAATTTAAAAGAGTCAGACCCTGAAGAGTTGTTTTTAACCTTCATTTAGAAACATTGCCCCACAAAGACGTTTTTAAATTGCTGACTCTTCTTTCTTTGTCCAGCATTTAATATTCAAACTGTACCACTACCACTATAACAGGAATGGCTAAACAAAACTGCAGCAGAAAATACTTAGAAATGGAAAGAAAATAGCCATAAATTCATCTCAGTTGGCAGCCCCTCATTCTGAAGGGAATACATCATTGCTGAAACAGAACTATTTATATGCCGTCCTTCTGAATTTTAAAGAGGCTGTATGACAGACACAAATGCACCATGTAGCTGAAAATCGGATGGGAGTGGGAGGGGCAAAATAGTACATTTCCTAATCATAGACAACTATTAAGTTAAAACAAAGAATAAACTCTTCAAAATTCCCTTTACTGAGAGGAGATACACAAAAAAAGTGATTTTCACAGAAACTTATTTTATGACTGATGGCTTCACTTTTCTGCAGAAACAATTAGACAATGAAAAAAAGTAGGTAGAAACATTCCAAAATAAAGAAAGAACCTTGGAATCAGGGAAGCCTTCATTGCTTCTTTTATGGAACTATGATTCTCTGGGTGCAAGTAAATAAATATGCTTCTCCTAAGACAGCAAATCTGAACTTTTATTTACCAACCAGCCGTGTATGTGTGTGTATGTATATACATCTAGATGGGTATAATTGTGTGGAAATACTATATATGAGAATTGTGAGCAGAAAGCAGCCTGATGTGAAGACAAATGAGTAATTTGAGCATACAAGGCAGCACAGGTTGAGAAGCGTGAAAAAGCTTTAGGTTGGAGATATGTTCATTGAACAGTTGACAGACAACTTCTAAAGATAATTTTATGGTATATCTTTTATTACTATGTTAGAACAATGCAATGTTTTGCTGCTGAATTTCTCCATGGAAGCTATTTGAAATCATAAAGTTAGTAAGGCGCAGCATCCCTCATTTTCCATGTAAGACGTGTGCTGACTCATAATATAACTAATAACAGGTCTTTCACTTCCTATAGTGTTTGAATTATATTATATTTTTAAGGAGAATTCAGGTGACATATTTTTCAGTCCCTTCATTTGTCTGAGAATAAAATTCTTATAGTGATAAAATGACCCATAACGTCCACATTCTGTCCTAAGAAACTGTGAATATGATACTTTGTATGTCAAAAAGGACTGTACAGATGTGATTAAGGATCTTGAGATTAGATATTACCCTGCATTATATAAGTGAGTCCAATTTAATCCAAAAGCGTGGGAGATAATAAATTTGTTCAGATTAAACCATGAGTTTGTAGTGACTTGTTAAAGAAGAAACTAATAAAACACTCCTATCCTTTGCTAAGACTTGGGGGATATTACAGAAGGGGAGAGAAGTGAATGTAAGAGCCTGAGAGTAGAAAAGAGTGTAGAGAGATACTGTCTTCTGGACATGACGAGACTGCCAATCTTACCGCATTGTTGACTGCAGAAGACCTACACAAAAACCAAGCCATGCAGCATTCCGGTAGGGAGTGGGGAGATACTCCTGAAGTCTCATTCCTAGCTGAAGAGCTATTGGTAGTTGATAGCTACTACATGAGAATTTTCTTTGTTGGTGTGCCCCCTGGAAGTTTTTTTCAATCTCTGGTGGATGACTTTGTACCCTAGGTATATGGGCAGCACTAGCTAGATCTTGAGTTATTAAAAAAAAGAAGACATCAAGATAATACAAGTTACATGTTCTGGTGTAGTAGTAGGGGAGTTGAGGGTTGATATGTTCAAGATGCATTATAAACATATACAAAATTATCATCTTGGAGTTCAAGGAACCCCACAGAAGAGTGGGAAGGAAGGATTGTAGGAGTCAAACTGGTCAAGGACACAAGGAGAACACAACCCACAGAATCAACTAAGCAGGGATCATAGGGACTCACAGAAACTGAAGCATCAATCACAGAGCCTGTATGGATCTTCACTAGGTCCTCTACATACATACTGTAGTTTTTTAACTGGGGGTGTTTGGGGAACTCATAAATGTGGAAGTGTGGAGCATCTCTGGCTCTTTTACTTACTCATGGGACTCTTTTCCTCCTCTTGGGCTGCCCTGACCAATCTTTATATGTGGGTTTGTGCCTAGTCTTATTGAATCTTATTATACAATATTTGGTTGATATCCTTGGAAGGCCTGATCTATTCTGAAGGGAAATGGAAGAGGAATCAATCTGGTGGGGGAGCGGAGATGAGAGGACTAAGAGAAGAGGAGGAAGGGGAAACTGCAATTGAGATGTGTTGTATGAGAGAAGAAAAAAATAACATTCTTTAAGAAAAAATCTCATAACTCCAAACCAAATAATCATGGCATCTATGAGGACACGTGAGGAAGAACTCCTGTACTGTAGACTCTGTCACTGTCTTGGTAGTAACTTAGAAAACGTCTTTTGTCTTTCTATCCAGGACTTCGATTTTCTTTTCTAGAAAGCTAAAACAGGCAACAACATAGCTTGCTATTTATCTGTCTGTCTGTCTATGTGTTTTTGTTTTGTTTTTTGATACATGGTTTCTATGTGTATCCTTGGAAAATGCCCTGGAACTTGATCTGTGGACCAGGCTAGCCTCAAACCCATGGATATTTGCCTGTCTCTTCCTCACAAATGGTTGGAATAAAGGCGTGCACCACCACCATCCAGCAACATCCTAGTCTTACAAGGTTATTGTTCTAAGACAGTAGCCAGACAAAAAATTTTAGTGGCAAATGTGGTGACATATTCCGAGGAATATGAATGTGGTATAGAACCCATACATGAGTGGGCTTTTGTGAACTTTCATGACACTCAGACTATGATTGGGTAAAAAACAAACAAACAAACATTTCATTTAGCCTCCCAAAATATTAAAGACTCTTTGACATAAAAATTTTGCCTTTTAAATCTCCAACTACACTATACATATAAGCAACATTAAATGTACTTAGCAGGTTGTATTTATATTTGTATGTGCTTATAGATACATACATAAACACAGGCACACACAATAATGCTTAAAGGAAATAAGGCCATGGATTTGAGAATAGGAATGTAATATTAGAGGAGTTGGGGGAAACATGAAGGAAATTATATTATGATATTTTAATTTTAAAATATTACAAATAAGATGATGTTGCTATGCAAAACTTTGTGTGAATATGATTTTTTTTATTTTGTTTAGGAGTACTCATAAGAGTAGAATTACAGGGTTATATGATGTCTGTAATTTCAACATTTTTTTTGTTTTGTTTGAGACAGGGTATATGACTCAGACTGCAGTCAACTTGTGAGTCTTCTGTCTTGAAAGCTAAAATTATAAGTATGTGTCATCATACCCAGGTTAGTCCTGTTTTCATCTTTTTCAACATTGTCTTGACTATTTGGGGTTCCTTGAAATTTTAAAATCGACTTACTCATTTGCACAGAAAGCCTACTAGGATAACAAGGGGTTCGTACCATATCTGCACGTTTTCTTGGGGAGCACAGACACTTTACAACAGTCCTCTGCTTATGGATTCAGGCTCTTTCCATTAATGTGGCTCTACAATACAATTTTTTGTGGGTTTTTCAAAGCACACATATTTTGTATTGATTATATGTTGCTCTTTTTGATTTGGAGAATAAGTTCTCTGCTCCATGCGCATAGGCTGTGTGCTTACTTTCCACTTTTCAATAATGCTTTCTCATTTTCTAGTATAGCTTTTGCACTCACTTTCCAGTATCCCAACCTACAGTGTTCAAATAGATCCTTTTATAATCATGTTATTATTTCTCTCTTAGTGATACTACTATAGTTCTATAGCCCACCATCTCCTACCATAACTCAAGTATCAATAGCTTAGGAGGGTATAGTGCCTGGGAAAGTTATTGTTCTAAGAACCTAATTGAATTGAATAATGAGGTCTTATAATGTCTGTGAGGGACAGGATATACCTAGTCATGGTACATATGAGGAAACTTGGGTAGTAAGTTCTTGAAGCCCATGTGGGTCCAACACAGATTTTCTAATAGGACTGGAATGGAGTCGTGAGGAATAATTAGATGCAGCTTACATGGTCATCATGGAAGGGCAAGATCTCTCGTTTATCATCCAAACACCTTATATATCATCACATCAATTGAACAGAAAAACACATTAGGCTGTCTCCTAGGCAACCAGGTGAATGGGCTTAAGTCACGTCTGCATCTATGCTAGCAGTCAAGTAGGCCATGAATTAGCATTTCTATAAGACATCCTCCAAATTACAAAGGAAGGAAGCACCAAACCTCTTAACTCTTAAGTCATCAGCTTCAGCCAACATCTCTTCTCAGATGATCTACATTATAACAAAAGAAACTAGGAGCAGCACATCCTGGCTATTGTTAAACAGAGACAGTTTGTCTGCAGAGTTATGTGACCACTTCAGACAGGGCTTATGGCTCTTGTGCCATACAGAAATATGGGCCTACAGTATGTATTAGGGCCTATAAGACGTGGGACTTATTTCAGAAGTGGTTAGTTTATGAGTGCTCCTGAATGAATTACTATTGTTACAGTGGTAATGTTTCAGAGATAGAGTAGTAACTACTAGAACAGGTTGTTAGAAAGTGATGTCAGCTCAAATACTTAGCCTATTGTAGATGTGGCCATTTTCTTTAGCTTTTCTGGTATGTTCTGTGTCAGCAGAGGAGGTCCTTGTAAAAATTCTAGAACTATGCTCATTGGTCCTTCAAGCCACTAAAACTGGGATCACTTTACTTATTTATTTTCTTGGTCTTCCCATGTTGAGTAGATTACCATTGAACTTGCAGAATCAAGTGATTCTTTTACCCATGTCTCTTGAGTAGCTGGGACTATAGATGAATAATACAGTACTAAATTTAAACATCTTTACCTATAAAGCGCCTAGCCTCATTTGTTGTATTGCAGTACCACAAATAAGACTAAGACATAAGCTTGTTCTAACCTATAAAACAAGGAAAATTTTATAAGATACAAATTATTTCATAAAATAGAACTTGAGGTAGGTGTCTTGAGGTTTATGTGTCACGTTTTCTGAGTCTGAAGCTTTATTGAGACTTAAATACAATTTGCAGGGATATACTAACTGTGAATGTACCATGTACAGCACAATATGTTGGTCTCTGTTGAGCAAAAGACTGCCTTGTGTTTGAAAATAAGGTGCCCAAGATAACTGAGTGCAGTGCTACTTTGTCATGCTATGTTTCTGACGGTTTTTAAATATTATACAGACTAACCATTTGGCAGATACGTAATTTATTCACTTTGAAAATATTTTTTCAAGCCTGTACTTTCTATAGCCATACTCTTAATGTTTCACAAAATAGCAGATTATAATTTTAATGAAATACAGTTTATCACTTTGTTATTTATTTGTAATACACTTTTTGTAAACTCTAAAAATATTTTTACATAGCTATAGATACTCTGGATTTTCCCCTACATTTTTTCTAAAACTCTTATAGCTTATGTATTCAGTGATCTTTTTTGATTTCAGTGTTATAGAAGATGGGGAGTTTATGAGTAGAAATAAAACAAAAATAAGTAAAAACTGATAAGTCAAATGACATGGTCAGTAAAAGGAAGAGTTGTCACATTGAGAAGGACAACGTACAGGACAGAAGACAACATTTTCCAACTGTTCACTAAATGGAGGATTAATTTCCAGAATATAAGGAAGCCAAAAATCCTTAATAGGAAAACAGAACAAACAAAAATTATGAACCAAATTAATCCAACTTAAAATTTGGCAAATCATGTGAACATACACTTCAACTGACAAGAATATAAGGAACAAAAACTCAATATCATTAACTACTAGGGAAACACAACTAAAACCTACACTGAGATTCCTTCCCAGTCCAATTACAATGAATAATATGAAAACAAATACTTGTGAGGATGTTAAAGAAGAGGGAATTTTCACATAGTGTTAGTAGGAATATAAATTAGTGCCACTATTGTGGAGAACAGTGTGGAGTGCCCTTAAAAGTCTAGAAATATATCTGCATATGATTCAACCTTGCTACTTCTGAAGTGACATGAAATCATCAGCATACTAAAGTAAAGCCTATATGCATTTATTTATGGCAACAGTATCCCCAGTAGCTAAGATGCAAAATCAATCTAGGTGCCCTTTAACAGATAAAGGAAAAGAGGAAGTTATTAAGTCACAAAGAAGAATAAAGCATTTATTTGCAGCAAATTGCAAAGAAATGGAGGACATGATGTTAGATTAATAAACCAGGCACAAAAAGACAAATTCAAACATTCTTTTTCATATATGGAAGTTTAAAAAAGACAAAGTGAGTATACTAGTGTAATTAGTATACACTGGAAAGGGTTTGGGTAAGGCAGCTAAATGGAGGATGACTTTATTCTATGCTTACAATGTGTATGTAGTAAAACATAACACTAACCATATATATATATATATATATATATATATATATATATATATATATATATATAATTAAAAGACGTATATAGTTCATGGTTATAATGTACCTAGACTATTAAGCTAAGTTTGGATAAGAAATTAGGGGTTCATTTTAAGCTAGCTATCAAAGCAATGATACTATGAAAATAGTATTTTAAGATCAGTCTGGCTACAATGTGCAGAAAGAATTAGAAGTTCAAGTTCCTTCTTTGCAATTATAATTTAATTGATTCCCATTGATAGAACTGACACTATCTACTATAATTTATGCTGTGAAAATATCGAACTTTACAGCCTCCAGATTTAGTCCTGGGGGGCCTATCATTTATTATGCTGTGTATCCGAATGAGGGTTATAAATATTGGATATATCCATAAATCTTACCCCAGACTAATATAAAACATGAGCCACACCAAAGTGGAGGTGCCATGTAAATTTTCTCAAGCTGAATTTATTCACAGGATTTCTAAAACAAGATAGACATCCTGACTCTTACTTGTTCTGTCACATTTGCTGGTCTAGGCATCAGATGCATTATAGTAAAGATTTAATTTCTACTTATATATTTTTATGGGGCTGTGTATGGAATTCTAGGTTATGTTCATGCTGATCAAGTACTCTTACCATTATGCCACATATTAAATTGTAGCGTGAAGTTTCAAATAAATCAAATGATTCAATTCCATTTGCTTTTACAATGGCTATTTCAACAAAGTAAGAAATACTCTAAATGATGATGTGGGAGTGCCCCCTGTGTGCTGTGATTACCATTAATGAATAAAAAAACTGCCTTGGCCTGTTGATAGGGCAGAACTTAGGTAGGTAGGGAAGACAAAACTGAATGTTGGGACAAGGAAGGCAGAGAGAGAAAGATGCCATTAGGCTGCCAGAGACAGATGCTGGGAATTTTACCTGGTAAGCCACTGCCACATGGTGATATACATATTAATAGGTTAAATTAATATGTTATATATATATATATGTATATGTATGTATATTAAGATGTTAAAGCTAATGTGCCAGGCAGTGATTTAATTAACATAGTTTCTGTGTGGTTATTTTGGTTCTAGGCGGCTGGGATGAACAAGCCCTTCCTTGAAACAATTGGTGTAGACTGCTTTGGGTGGGTTACTTAGTCTAGGGGTTGTTACCCACCCTGCAGTCAGTTATTCCAGGGTCACGGAGAGGTACCATCTGGAAGATAATGGGCTAAGAGAGACGAAGGAGGCTAAGCGGGGTTCTTGTCAAAGCCTCCGTTTATTAGAGACAGGTTACAGCTTATATAGGATAAGGAGTTGGGGGGTGGGCACAGGGGCCTGGACTCTTGCCGCATGGTTCACGTTGGTCACATGGTTCACGTTGGTCACGTAGGCCAGGAGGTTACGTTTGGTCAGGTCACGTAGGCCAGGAAGTCACAACTAGGAGTTGACACACCTAGTTCTCTAGATAGTTTGGAATGTGGGACGGGTTCAGCTAACAGATAGCTCTCTATTATCAGCTAATTGAGTGTGGGGTAGGTTCTGTCAATAGAATGATTCTTAACACAATTATGGGTGTGGGGTTCTCTGCAGACTCCCCAGGGTGATGGTTCCTGTAATAATCCTAGGAAGAAATGGCTCCTGACAAATTGACACCCATGTGGCCAACTGAATCCACATAAAAACTGAGAGGGCTTAAAAAGGAATTCTAGACAAAAAATAATAGAGTTTAACACAGTGTTTGCTGGTGGCTTGCCACAGCTCCTTTAAGAGGGATTTTCCTGACTTAGCCATAGCAGGAAAAAAAGCCTCAGCCATTTTGAAATGCCATCTTTCTGGGCTATGCTGCCAGAGCAACCTCTGGCTCTTTTGAGAGACCAAGCATTTAAATGGGGTTTGTGAGAAAGAAGTTGTAGGAAAAAGACACAAATGAGCTATTAAGGACTGTGAGTACATGACATGTGCCACATAGAAGCCATCAGAGAACAGTATTGGGAGCGTGTAGAGGGGTGACTGCAATTAATTGGTTGTGACTGAAACCTTTATATTGATGACGCATAGCCTAGCATCATTGCTGGACTCAGAATTACAAGTCAGTGATCTGTCTTATAAGAAAATTTCAAACTAGCAATTAATAAGGACATGTAAATTTATGATAAAGAAGAGTTTTAATTTCAACCTATGCCTTATACTTCAGCCTTCTTTGCTTCCTCAAAGTCAATTCTTATAAAACTTTGAGTAATGAAAGGCACCTGATGATCATAGCATGCTGGTACATATTTATAACCTCAGCACTGAGAGATACAGGCAGGGATATTGCAGATTTGAGACCTGCCTAGGCTATATGGTAGAAGCATTATTCTCTAAAAAATTAAAATTAATTTAAGTTTTTAAAGGTTTATTATTTTATGTGCAGGAGTGTTTTGCTTCATTTATATATAGACGCCATGTGTTGGAGGGAGTGAGCTGCTTGTTGGTTCCTGGTTGCCCAGCTGACTTAGACCTGAAATAATCACACAGAAATTGTATTTATTAGTCACTGTTTGGGTCATTAGCTCTAGCTTCTTATTGGTTAAGTCTTAAATATTTGTTTAAATTAACCAATTTCTATTAATCTGTATAGCACCATGAGGTCGTGGCCTACCAGCAAAGTTTCAGCATGTCTATCTCCAGTGGCTGCTCTGTGGCATCTCCCTGACTCTGCCCTTTTTCCTCCCAGCATTCAACTTAGCTTTCCCTGCCTACCTAAGTTCTGCCTTGATATAGGTCCAAGGCAGTTTCTTTATTCATTAATGTTAATCACAGCACACAGAGGGTACTCTCACATCAACCATCTGCTTTTTTGGTTCCCATGGAAGTCAAAAGGGGTGTCAGGTTTCCTGGAATTGAAGTTATGGATGCTTGTGAACCACCGTGTAGATGCTAGAGGAAGCAGACCAAAGTACCCCGGCAAGAGTAACACACGCTCCTAACAGCTGATCTATCTCTCTAGCCTGGAAAAATACATACTAAAGGAACTATCTGAAAGAAAGTAAAAGTCAAAGAGCTGAAAACTTTGGGATTTGCATGCGACGGTTTGCTTGGGGGAAGTTTGAAACATTTCCATCATCTTTGTAGCCCTCATTTCCCATGTCTAGAAACTGACCTTTCAAGTTGTGTCATTATATGTTTTGCTTACTTAATTACTTTTAGCATTAATATCCATTTTCTCTTTTAAAATACCTATTTATTTGCAATTGCACATGTGTGCATGTGCATGTGTGTCATGGTATATGTGTGAAGGTCATAAGACAACCTGAAGGTGTCTGTTTTTTTCCTATCCTGAGAATCAAACAGGTTGTCAGGCTTAGCAGTAAGTAATTCTACCCACTGAGCCATTTCACTGTTTCCCTTTTGCCTGCTTTAATGATGACTGTATTTTGCTGACTCATATTTTGTTTGTGGCACACAATACCTAGCATCCACTCATTTGAACATTTTCCTCATTAGCATTTATTTGCTTTGATTTAGAATTTTAGTTTCTTATATTTTTGGTTGTGCATATAATAGAACAAGGCAATCAATAATTTTATGTGTCAGGTAATAAAAACAGCAGCGAGTGATTTCTTTCTCCAGGCCTATGTATAAGTTGCTACCCTATGGCTCTGTCAGGGACATGTGAAAGGCTGACCATGATTGCTCTATGTCAGGTTTCTCATAGAGGTCAGAGAATTGGGAACGAAATGTTCCAGTTCCTTAAAAATAGATAGAAACTTTAAAAACAACTCAAGTATTAATTCAAGGATCTCAATCTAGATGTACTCAACCATGCTGGGAAATGTCTATTCAGGCTTCAATGCCTCCTGGTTTCATTAATGCCCTCTTCTTCCAAAACTAGCTGCTCAAGAGGCTGTGGAGGAGGTTATAACCATGAACAATGAGTCTTCCTGATTAAAATGATGGTAGAAAATTGCTCCTTTTACCATGTATGTGAGCCACTCATTGTTGGTATCTTTCACTTGGTGCTCAGAATGTCTTTTATGTGTATTTTTCTTTGTCTCTTTAACAAAATGTAGTTTCCGAGGGCAGCAAATTCAGCTCTTTTGGGTAGTTCTCTTTTAAGAGCATGCTAAACCCAGCTCACAACCTTGCTCATAGTAGGCACTTAGGTGTTTCAGTTACTATGTCCCCCATATATCAAGCATTTGAAATATAGACCCACTACCCGAAATTCATTTATATGGGCTTTATGGAGAAACCCCTATCCAGGCTAGCATATACCAAGGAAATCCCATACCTCTGATCAGAACTCAAGTTACTCCTGCTGTTCTCAGGATCTGATTGAATCAGTCTGTTTGATGCCTGAAGTGTGAATTATGTATAAAAAGCTAAATAAATGGGGGATCTTATCCTTGAGAACTATATAACACAAAGCAAACACTCTCTGAAAATCTTGACACTAAGAGAAAGACACAATCTGGCTTTCTAGCATTATCTCTGTCCTCCTTAAGATGCCTGCCTAGTGAAGTTTGTATGTTTATTATTTTAGCCAATGCTTGAGCTCACCTTTGTACTTCTTTCCTTGGGGCATTTACTGCAAAAGATTTACAATAGTGAATGTATCTTTTGTCCTTTTAAAATGGCTATTTATCTTCTCTAGGACCTTGAATATCATTTCCTTGAAATACCATCTTCAGAGCTAAGGTATCCATCTTTTAAGCCTCTATAAGGGAAAAGAATTGTATTGTCCATGACTGACAACTAGGCTTCTGTCTTCACACTCCCTACTTATTCATTCTCCTCTTAAAATGACTGGTCTCTTCTATACAAACTTGGGTGTTTATTGTCAAGACTTACAGAGATTTCTTTTCATTGCTTTAATATATTTTCAACATTATTTTGACAATTTCAAGATACTTATAAAATAGAGAGCCTGACTTATCAGAAATTAACTTCTATAAATATGATATGTTTGTATAATTGTAAGCCTAAGGTATCAGAGAAGCATTTCAATAGACAAATAATTAAAACCACTAAGAGAGGAGCCTTCCAAGATAAATTGGTGTGCCTAAAAGAGGAAGGGCAGAACTGGTGTTCTAAGCAAAAAAAAAAAAAAAATCATGTACAGAAGAAAGGGAATTAAAAAGCATACGCTCTAAGGAAAAGAGTGAAATATTTCCTATATCTGAAATGCAAGAGGAAGTACTGAAAAGCCATAGATGCCATAAAGTTAGAAAGATATACAGCAGCCTGGTGATGGAAGGCTTTGTACCCTCTGATAAAGCTCTCAGACTTTACTCTCCGTCACCTCCTTGAAACAATGATTCTGTCTGGATTTTCTCACCTTGGGTTCCCTATGACCACTAGAGTGTCTAGCTCATAGTGGTGGATGACTAAATATATTTTGAATAACAGAACATATGAAAGACCAATATAAAATAACAATAATTTGAATTCTATGACTGTAAATTATTTCCAGATAAATCTCTGGGAGCAATGAGAATTATGGATTTGGAGAAAGTAGGGTAAGGACAGTACAAACACGTAGGAGACCATAACAATAGCCTTAATAACATAGGACAAAATGCCTGACCTACAAACTGAAAAGGCAGATTAAAGAAATATTCTGAAACTAAAATCAACAGGCATGGGAGGAAAGGGAAAGTCTAGGAAAACTAATATGTTTTTTTTAGCTTAGATGACTAGCAGACAGACATACTGCTATTTTTAAATATTTTATTGTTTAAATTTGCTCTTTGACAGTCCTATACATCTATGTATCCTATACATCTATGTAATACATTCTAATTACTCTCACCACCCACCTTTTTATTTCATATCCTCTCCTGTGAATCTTCTCAAATCCCCTACAGGTTCCTCTTTCATGTTTATATCTTTTTGTTTTCATTGGAATCCAAGTAAGTTTAACTAGGGTCATCTCTGTGACTATGGGTACTAAGTTATTCACTGGTCACTGGTGTGTTCATCAGTGGATGCACATCTTACGACAGTGACTACCCCTCCTCCACAATCCATCACTAGATAGTAATTTATCAGACATGGGTATGTCCGATGTCTCTTCTATCCATGACTGGCTGATGACAGGTCCAACCTTATACAGGTCTACTATAGGCAACCATAGCTCTCGTATTTGCAATAACTGTGTCATACTCAGCATAGCATTTTGCTTCCCCGTTTGCTGCCTTCTGAGTCTTACAGTCTTCTGTCTCTTATTTTGGAATATTCCATGAATGGTAGATACAGTCATGTAAATCTCCTCTTCAGAGCTGAGCATTCAATTGTCCCTTTTTCTCAGCAACGTAAGTAGCAAAAATTCTCTTAGAATCTATTAATTATGCAAATAATGGGTTTCATTATGATATCACACACCTGTATTTAAGGTACTTTGATCAGATTCATCTCCTCTAACAATCATCTTTTGTGCCCATTTTCCATTTCCATTTTTCATATTCATGGTGATTTCTATTTAGCATTCATTTCTTCATATTACTGGGTATTTCTGTCTGGCATTCATTTCCTTTGCCCCTCTTCATTTTCCTACACGTGAGAGAAAATATGCAAGAACTTTTTCATTGAGTGTACCAAAGATTTGAATAGATAGATAGCACTGAAAGGAACACAGACTCAAAATGAAATGAGGAGTTCAGCTTTGAAGGGTTTCACTGAAAATACAGCTTGACATTCATCACAAGAGAACCAACACGGCTATTTCTAGATTCATTGTTTGAAATTCCTTCAACATGCTAATGATTCCTAAATTTCAATCTCTAGCCACATTTAAGATTTTTTATACAGTATATTTGATTGTGTTTTCCTTACCCCAACTCCTCCCAGATCTTCCCCTCCTCCCTGAACACCCAATTTTATGTTCTTTCTCTCTTAAAAAAGCACAAAATACAAAAATAAAAAATTAAAACAAACAAAAAGCCAAGAGGCAAAAGAAGGGCAAAATAAAAATGACTACTAAGCATTGGGCCTGCTCTGGATGTGGTTGATAAACCCAGGGACACTTGGTTGGAGAAAACAGGTCTTCCCTTTCCCATTTGCAAATGGCTTCCTAGTTAGGAATGAGACTTTGTGTCCACTTCTCTCTCTTAGCACTGTAGCCCCATCTGCGTTGAAGCTGGGCAGGTCTTGTGCATACTGCCCCAGGCTCTGTGAGTTCATATGAGAATCTGTAGCGATGTGAAGGAGAACGGCCCCCATATATGAACACTTGGTTCCCTAGTTGGTGTAAGAGTTTTGGGAATGACTGCGATATGTGTGAAGGACATGTGTCACTGGGGGAGAGCTTTGAGATTTCCAAAGCCCACTCCAGGTCCAGTCTCTCTCTTTTCAGACATGTGGTTGTGGATCAGATGTAAGCTCTCAGCTACTGCTCCAGTACTATGCCTCCCTGATTGCTGTCTCGCTTCCCATCATGTAATAGTAGTATATATTCCATGTCATTACATGTTGGGAGCACGTAATTTGCTTTTTTCAGGGAATTGCATTAAGAGTTTGCCTTGAGTCTCAGAAAAAGGCTTTGGACTTTTAAACTGTTTTAAGACTGTGATAGAGTATAGGACTTTTGAAATTGGATTAAATATATTTTTCATTAAGACATGACAGCAAACCTATGGGGGAAAGGGGGTGAAAAGTGTTGATTTGAACTAATTAAATGACCCAATGACCCTCATATGCCCATATATTTAAAATCTTGGTTCCTATTGGTGGAAGTGGTGGGGTAAGGCTAGGAGGTGTGCCCTTATTGGAGGACATGTGTCCTTGGGGTGGATTTTGAGATTTATTTATTTATTTATTTATGTTTATGTTATTTTTTTTAAAAGAAAACTAACGTTTTTTCATTTTACTTACCAATCCCAGTTCCCACTCCCTCCCCTCCTCCCCTCCACCTACCCCCTACTCCACCCCCACCTACTCTTCAGAGAGGGTAAGGTACATTGCTTTGGGGAAGGTCCGAGGCCCTCACTACTATCTAGGCTGAGCAAGGTATCTATCCAAAGAGGATAGGTTTCAAAAAAGCCAGAACAAGCAGTAGGGATAAATTCTGGTGCCACTGTCAGTGGCTCCGTAGTCTGCCCCAGCCATAGAACTGTCACCCACATTCAGAGGACTAGTTTGGACCTATGCTGTTTCCTTCCCTGTCCGGCTGGAGTTGGTGAGCTCAAGCCCACATTAGTTCCAGTCTGTCTCTCAACCTTGTGTTTGTAGATCAGATGTAAGCTCTGAGTTACTGCTCCAGTGTCATGCTTGCTTACTTGCTGCCTTGCTTCTAACCATGATGTTTATGGATTCACTTTCTAAAACCGCAAGCAATCTTCCTATTAAATGCTTTATTTTAAATTTGTTTTTTCATGGGTGTCTCTTCACAGCCATAGAAAAGATATGTTCAGTCACATAGTATCTGGAAAATGCTGTTTCCTTGGATTCATCCAACAAATCTGGCTCTCACAGTCTTTCTATCTCTTCAACCTAGATGTGTGAGACGTGAGGGGAGAGCTTTGTTAAAGACATCCCATTGAGGGTCCAAAATCTCTCATCCTCTGCACATTGTTCGGTTGTATAGCTATCTATTAATTTCTATCTATTGCAAAAACAGGCTTTTCTGATGACACACTGATCTATGGATGTATGAATGTGTCATTAGGAGTCATTTTATTGCTATGTTCCTTTAGCAAAATAATAGTATTAGGTTTTTCCCTAGGCTTATGGCCTATCAAGTTCAGGGTCTTGGCAACTTTAGCACTATATGCTCCATCTCATGGAGTGTGACTTAAATCCAATAACAATGGGCTTTTTGTTGTTTTTTTTTTCTATAACATTTGTGTCACTACTGCAGCAGTATATTTTGCAGGCCAGTTGCTGTTGTAGGCTGTGGAGTTTGTAGCTAGGTGATATTAATACATTTCTTCTCCAGTAGTGTGCAGAGTCCCTTTAAGCAACATGAATGATAGTATGAATAAAGCTCCTAGTTGAAGACCAGTTTGACTTCTCCAGGCTTCTTGAAATAAATAAAGGGTATTTTTTTTATCAGCAATGGAGCACTAACTATAATCATTGCTGCTGCATTCATAATAGCCAGAAACTGAGAAAAGCATTGATATTCCTCAACTGGTAAATCAATAATGAAAATTTGCTACATTCATGCAATAGAATGCTATTCAGTTGTAAAGAAAAAAGAATCTATAAAATTTGCAGATAAATGGCTGGAGTTAAAAAATTCATTCTGAATCAGGCAACCTAAACTATAAAAGCCGCAGAGTTTATATTTTCTCTTAAATGTGGATTGATCATTTAAGTTTTCAATATGTATGCTAGAATCCACATAACCATGAAGGTTTAGGTACTTATTAATGGGCCAGGGAAAAGAAGAGGATCTTCCAGTGCAAGGGAAATAAAACAAAGCCTTATGGAAGGACGAGGGGAAAACTAATAGGAAGATTAAATGCATAGGGAAATGGGATAGAAGAGTAACGAAGGAAATATGGGAAGAGACAGCTATCAGGACCACGAGGGGTGCACCCACACACTGAGACAATGGGGATGTTCTATTGGGAACTCACCAAGACCAGCTGGCCTGGAAAAGCCTGGGATAAAACCGGACTCTCTGAACATAGCGGACAATGAGGACTGCTGAGAACTCAAGAACAATGGCAATGGGTTTTTGATCCTACTGCACGTACTGGCTTTGTGGGAGCCTAGGCAGTTTTGATGCTCACCTTACTAGACCTGGATGGAGGTGGGTGGTCCTTGGGCTTCCCACAGGTCAGGGAACCCTGATTGCTCTTCGAGCAGATGAGGGAGTGGGACTTGATCGGGGGAGGGGGAGGGAAATGGGAAGCGGTTGCGGGGACGAGGCAGAAATCCTTAATAAATAAATAAATTAAAAAAAAAGAGACAGCTATCACTAAAGGTCTTTTGAAAAGTCAAATGGATGCATCCTCTTTTTAGAAGCCACCTCAGGTGACCTGGGAAGATGGTTCACTACTCTCCTGACTCAGAAAACCCAATAAATTATGCAAATCTTCAGGTTAGCTTTAAGAAAATCCATAAAACTGCCCAAGCCATCAAGGGTATGCATATCCAAAAAGCCAAGTATCTGAAAGATATCACTTTAAGGAAGCAGTGTGTCCCATTCTGATAGTACAATGGTGGAGTCAGTAAATATGCCCAGGTCAAACAGTGGGTCTGGACACAGGTCAGTAGCCAATAAAAAAAAGTGCTGAATTTTTACTGCACGTGCTTAAAACCGCAGAGAGCAATGCTGAACTGAAGGGTTTAGATGTAGGTTCTCTAGTCATTGAACATATCCAGGAGAACAAAACACCTAAGATGCACCGACGAACTTACAGAGCTCATGGCTATAATACCCACACAGGAGCTCCCCTTGCCACTGAAAAAGAACAATTTGTTCCAAAGTCAGAAAAGGGGGCTGCACAGAATAGAAGATATCCCTGAAGAAACAGAAACTTTTGGCGTGGGAATAAATCCAACATAAAATGAATGCAGATAAAAGTAAAAGAAAGAAAGAGAGTGAGAGAGAAGGAAAGAATAGATCAAATGGAAACCTACTGCTGTACTGGACAAGTTTCCTAAAACATATACAAACTTGAAAAGAATATAAAGGAATTGTCATATAATAGAAAGAACCATAAACTTAGTATATCTTATGCCGCCGAGTAACACCATCAGTGCCAGGAATATAGTATATCTTGTTTAATAGTTGGCCAAAGGGGTATCATGGAAGCCCCTTTTACTCACCAAACATCACAGGCAGGGATATTGGTTATTCACTGGCCATATTATTTAGCCCGAATTCCAGACATGGGTTTACAACTTCACTTGGTAGGCATCTCAACATAAAATGGTCAAAATGTGATATTTCTCTTCATCCTAATGTCTTTTTTTCACCTAGAGATATCCAGCTTAGCAAAACTTATCATGATCTCTATAGGTGCTCAAAATGTTTTAATGAAAATTTTTTCTCTTATTGCTCTTAATTCAACAACTAGTCACCATATTATCTTCAACTATAACCAAAATTTAGCTACTTATCAGCTTAATCCTATCAAATTGTTGTCAATATTCTACAGTAATTATTTTCCTGTTTATCCTCAATTGCTATACTACTTTGTTGTGGTTATAATATCAAATTAAGATAAATAATTAATATTGAAATCACACATTTTATTGTTTCAGAATTATGGTGGTCAAAACTCCAATATAAAATGTCCTAGAGGTGAAATTAAGTGTTAACTAGATTATATATTATACAGAGTATCTGGGAAATAAAATGTTTTTTTTTTGCCTTTTGCCAGCATATATAACAAATCCCTTGCATCCCTTGGTTTTCTATGTTCTTTATTCAAAGACATATCCAATAATCATATACTTCCTTCATCTATAAAGATACTTAGGATGTCATTTGGGATCCAATCTTAGAATAATCCCCACGTTTCCAAATCCTTAAGTTAATCACATGTATATGCTCTCTTTCACAATATTCACAAGCTCCAGATATTAGAATCAGAATATATTTGGGGAATTTCAACCTAGCTCAATAACTTAACACATTTTAAGGAGTCAGAGGCATATATCAGTGGTGTAGTGCTTGCCTAGCACATGAATTCTTAGGATCAATTCCTGGCACTACAAAACACATATTTTATACAAGTCCTGTGTATATATTGTCAACTTATCTGTAAAAAAATCTTCCAAGAATACCCAATGGATAAAAAATATTCTTTTAAAAATGGCACTAGGACAACTGGACTTTCTATTATAGTATGCATAAAATCTTCCCAAGACGGATTGAATATTTGGCATAAATAAATCACACTTAAACCATTTATTTACACAAGACTATGTACCTGTATTAAAACATCATGACTGGAGTCTGGAGAAATGGCTCAGAGGCCAAAAGTAGTTACCACTCTTCTAGAGGACCCAAATCCAGTTTCAAAAACTCACATTGGGCAGTTTATAACAACTTGTGACTCCAATTCCAGACAATCCAATTTCCTCTGCTGACTTCCATGCACACCTCCATATATGATATTCATATATTTGTATTCATTCCTTAAGCTGCATCCTCTCTTCCCATTTTCAATGACAAGGAACGTCCTTGGTTAAGCAAGTCACTCATTCATTTATTCCCTAGAAATTTACTAAGTATGAATTTTATGTCAGATACTAAACAAATCTAAAGTCTATGAGTGTTTACATTGTTGTTGTACATCCTGTGGGATGGGATCTTTATGTTCAGGAACAAATAACAATGTGAATGTGAATAAATTCTTAAGTAAATTTAATAACATGAATATTAGCAATGTTCTTGCACCTAATAATTTGCTTTCCCTATACTTGAGTTGGGAGTATAATAAAAAGAGGACTGTTTTGTAAAATTGGGCTTGAATTTAATCCTCGGATTTCTCTATAACAATTATGTATCTAATACCAATACTTTGTATTTTTGCTACTAAATTTCAACTTTAATGAAGACTACTATATTACATATATTATACTTACATATTATATACTCATAGACTATACTTATATATACTTATATACTCATGAGTATGCTTTTAACTATAGGCTTATGGATTATAATATATTGTAGGTATTTATATATATTGATTAAACACTGTGCCCAAAAGCAAATTCAGGGAGCAAAGGATTTACTCGACTTATAGTTTATAAGGTCATAGTTTTTACCTGAGGAAAGTAGGGATTCAAAGCAGAGACTAATAAACAATGATTACTTACTCACTCTTTGGTTCATAATTAACTATCTTTCTTATACAGCCCAGGACTATTTGTCTAGGAATAGTGCTATGTATAGCCGGCGAGACACTCTGACCTCACTCAGCAATCAAGACAATCCTCTACAGAAATGCCAACAGGCCAAGTTCATTTGGGTGGTTTCTCAACTGAGACTCTCTTCTCAGATAACTCTGGGATGTGCTATGACAGTTAAAGCTAGTGAGAGCCCTCTACTACTTGATAACTTAAAACACAACACTTGAAACTGTAAACTTTAAATTTCTTCTCCTTATTTAAATATTATTACATCAAACACAGCACAACCTTTCAATTCTTACAGTCATCAAAAAATTAGGCCTTTAGAATATCAAGGTTTCTTTAAAATCTAGTCTCTTAACTGTAGGCTACAATAAAATTAAAAAAATAAAGTACTTTCTTACCCCTAAAATTTAAGAACTAGGGGATGATAGAACCACACTTATGCAAAACAAGAATTTAGTATTGTAAAACCAGATCTGGTTACTCTGTGTCTGGCATCTTCAATGCACTTGTCTTCTGGGGTCCAAAGGCTTAGGTAGCTCCATATATCCAGTTCTTCCATGCATAAACCTGTACAGCTTGTCTCTTAAGCTTCAGCAAGCTCCACGTTACACTGGCAGCCGTCCTTGGTGAATGGTCCACAATACTGACATCTCCAGTAATACCTGGGGTCCCCATTGCAAGTGAAGCTGTATCTTCACCAATAGCTTTCCTGGCTTCAGTTCAGAGACTATGCCACTGCCACATCATGTCAAGTTTCATCTCTCCCCATTGCCTTCTCAAACCTTCAGCTTTCATGCAGTAAATATCAGACCCATGTGGGTAACAGTTCCATATTGACAGGTTTCACTATCTGCTTGAGATGCAGCTCTGGTCTCTATGACCCCCAAATTTTGTTTGTTGGCTTTGAGGAAATACTTTTCAGAATATTTCACCTTGTTGAGGCTGGGCTCTTAATTATACCTGATCCTTCAGACCACTTTGATCAGCATCTATTGTCCTAGGGAAGTAAAGGTTTCACGTTAATAGTACTCTTGTTAATCACAGCTGATTATTTAGCCCCAACGGATCAAAAAGCATGCATAATGGCTTTTTGTTTTCAATTTTTTTATTCATTTTATATACAAACCACAGTTTTCCCTCCTTCTCTTCTTGTTACTCCCTCCCCCTTCCCCCAACCCTACATCCACTCCTCAGAGAAAGTAAGGCCTCCCATGGGGAATCAACAAAGCCTGGCACATCAAGTTGAGGGGGAACCAAGCCCCTCTGCCCACATCAAAGCTGAACCAGGCATTCCACCAAAGGAAATAGGTTCCAAAATGTCAGCTCATGTACCAGGGATAGACCCTGCTACCACTGCCAAGGTCCCTCAAACCAAGCTACACAAAGATTCTTCTCTCATACAATACATTGTGACTGTAATTTCCCCTCCCACCACTCCTCCCAAGAGTGGTAGAGGTGGGTCTTGAGGAGTCCATTAAGATCTGTAAAGAATTTTGTTGAAATTTTGATAGGAATTGTATTAAATTTGTAGGCTGCTTTTGAAGAATGGCCATTTTTAATGTTTATCTTACTGATATATGAGCATTTTCTGATCGTTCCTTCAATTTCTTTCTTCAAAGACTTGAAGTTTTTACCATACACATCTTTCACTAGCTTGGTTAGAATTACCTCAAATTATTTTATATTATTTGAGGCTATTGTAAAGGGTGTTGTTTCCTTGATTTCTTTCTTAGTAAATTTGACATTTGTATATAGGAGGGCTACTGATTTTTTTTGAGTTAAATTTACATCCAGTCACTTTGCTGAAAGTGTTTGTCAGCTGGAATTTTGGGGATCACTTACACATCTAGTATTATATTATCTGCAAATAACATTTCTTTTACTTTGTCTTTTCCAATTTGTATCCCCTTGATCTTCTTTAGCTTTACTACTGCTCTAGCTGAAACCTCAAGTACTATATTCAGTGGATACAGAGAGAGGGTACAGCATTGTCTTGTTCCTGATTTTAGTGGAATTGCATTGAGATTCTCTCATTTAATTTGATGTTGGGTATAGGCTTGCTGTAAATTGCCTTTACTATGTTTAAATATGCACCTGTATGCCTAATCTCTCCAGTACTTTTTTTTTTTTTTTTTTTTTTTTTTTTTTTTTTTGGATTTTCGAGACAGGGTTTCTCCGTAGCTTTTGGTTCCTGTCCTGGAACTAGCTCTTGTAGACCAGGCTGGACTCGAACTCGCAGAGATCCACCTGCCTCTGCCTCCCGAGTGCTAGGATTAAAGGCGGGTGCCACCACCGCCTGGCCTCTCTCCAGTACTTTTATCATGAAGGGGTGTTGTATTTTGTCAAAGTTTTTTTCAGCTTCTAATGACATGATTATTTGTTGTTGCTGTTGTTTTATTTTGTTTATTTATATGGTGGATTACATTTATTGTTTTTTGTATGTTGAACTATCCCTACATCTCTGGGATAAAATCTGCTTGATTGTGGTGGAGGATCTTTTTGATGTGTTCTTGGATTCTGTTTGTGAATCTTTCACTGAGTACTTTTGTATCTATATTCATAAGGGAAATTGGTCTGTAATTATCTTTCTTTGTTGAATTTTTTTGTGGTTTGGGTATCAAGATAACTGTGCCCTCATAAAATGAGTTGGACAATGTTACTTCTATTTCTATTTTGGAATAATTTTAGGAGTATTGGTGTTAACTCCTCTGAATGCCTGGTAGAATTTCTATTTCACTAAAGATTATAGGTCCATTCAAATTTTTTTTTCTCTGATCTTGATTTAACTGTGGTATGTGGTACCTATCAAATTTGATACCTTCAAAATTATTCATTTCACTTATATTTTCCAATTTGGTGAAGTACAGGTTTTTTAAAGTATGTCCTTATGATTATTTGGTTTTCTGTGTGTCTGTTCTTATTTCCCCTTTTATTACTGATTTTATTAATGTGGATATTTTCTCTCCATCCTTTAGCCAGTTTATGTATGGTTTTGTCTAACTTGTTTGTAGCAGCTTAAGAAAAAATCCTAATAATTGATTGTATTTCCCATCAGGTCCAATCAGGGGCAACATACATCCTGGAGTCCCTTCAGCCTGGGGACCACCTACCCACATGTGATCAAGCATGGATCAAACAAACACGTTTCTCAGAATGAAACTCCTGTGACTTATTATCTCCTATAAGTAATAGCCTCCAGAATTTTTAGGAACTATCTGTTCTTGGTTTAGGGGCTCGCAGATAAGAGGTATTTTTGTGTCCTGGATCTCTAAGGCATAGTATTTAAAGCTTAAAATGTAACTTTGGCTTTCACAATAAGCAGTTCAATAAATTCCCATTAATATATGCCCATTTTATCAAATCTATTTCTCTAGAGAATCCCACCTAATATAGAAAAAGAAAACATTTAATGATGGTAGATTTGGGATGGAGAAGAAGATGGTGAGTCACTTTGGGTTTTGATTATATTGTCTTGAAGGATTAATGAAGTATTCATATGGAGTTCTCTGCTATGTAGTTAAAACACTATATGGTTTTGAAAGGAAGGGAAATTGTATAAATAATACAACGTGGATAGAAATAAAAAAATTACATTAAGTAAAATTAAAAGGCACACTAAGACAAATGATACATTTTCTCAAGGAACTCTTCAGAAATTATTTTCATTTAAACAGAATAGTGGAAGTTATTGTTGCTGCCTCGAGAAAAAAAGAAAGGCTGAGTGAAGGAGATTAGACTGCAGGGAAACTTTAATGACATATTGCACTATGTGAAAACCATTATTTATAAGGTAGTACATATTTCAAAATTATAAAACCCTCATATTTTAATGTTCTAATCAACAAAATGATATCGGTGGTGTGATGTTTACATTAATTAAATTCATTAACTCCTTATATAGTGTATACATAGAATAAAACTATGTATTTTATCTCCAAATATAAAAATTAGTTTTGTCAAATAAAACAATTTTGGGTTGTGATTCCAGAGATATTGTGGTACTCAATATGTAGAGATGGTATTCAGGAGCCAAAGGAAAATGGGAACTAACTGAAGAATAACATTCACGTGCATGGATTCTCATAAACCTTAGGATGACAGATATTATATCCTTAGCAAGCCTGACCTAAATTAAAACTCAAATCATTATGTCTTTCTGAGTTTTAATTTTTATTTATTTATTTATATTTATTTATTAAAGATTTCTGCCTCCTCCCTGCCACTGCCTCCCATTTCCCCCCACCTCTCCCGATCAAGTCCCCCTCCCTCATCAGCCCGAAGAACAATCAGGGTTCCCTGCCCTATGGGAAGTCCAAGGACCTCCCACCTCCATCCAGGTCTAGTAAGGTGAGCATCCAAACTGCCTTGGCTCCCACAAAGCCAGTACGTGCAGTAGGATCAAAAACCCATTGCCATTGTTCTTGAGTTCTCAGTAGTCCTCATTGTCTGCTATGTTCAGCGAGTCTGGTTTTATCCCATGTAGAAAGCAACAGAATCTTTATGAATACAAAATGGTATGGTTATATAGAAACCAACATTTGTTGGCAATAATTCTGCCACTGGTCAGTACTGGTTGGCACCGGTTAGTATTATGTGCCATTAATACACAGAATAACCAAATATTTATAAGACAGCACTTTTTAATCTATTTTGCAATGATTCTGATAGAACTCAAGATCACATGCACACTAAGTAAATGCTATGCTATTGATATGTCCCCAGATTTAGTACTTATTAACATTTAAATATGAGAAAACTGAAGTAAGAAAGATGGATTAACAGGTCCAAGGTCATGAGGCTATTAGGCAATAATGGTAAATTGAAAACCCATATGATTTTACTACTGAACCTAATCTTTAGGAAAAATTAAATATTGAATCATTTGTCTTAAACTGATGTTTTAGACAGATAGATCTAAGGTATACATTATGAAAATAGATCCATATCTATCCCCATGCACAAAACTCAAGTCCAAATGGATCAAAGACCTCAATATCAATCTGAACACAGTGAAACTAATAGAAGAGAAAGTGGGAAGTACTCTACAACATATGGGCACAGGGGATCACTTCCTATGTATAACCCCAGCAGCACAGACATTAAGGGCAACATTGAATAAATGGGACCTCCTGAAACTGAGAAGCTTCTGTAAAGCAAAGGACACTGTCACTAAGACAAAACGGCAACTCACTGACTGGGAGAAGATCTTCACCAACCCCGCAACAGACAAAGGTCTGATCTCCAAAGTATATAACGAACTCAAGAAACTAGACTTTAAAATGCTAATTAACTCAATTAAAAAATGGGGCACTGAACTGAACAGAGAATTCTCAGCAGAGGAAGTTCAAATGGCCAAAAGACACTTAAGGTCATGCTCAACTTCCTTAGCAATCAGGGAAATGCAAATCAAAACAACTTTGAGATACCATCTTACACCTGTCAGAATGGCTAAAATCAAAAACACCAATGATAGCCTTTGCTGGAGAGGTTGTGGAGTAAGGGGTACACTCATCCATTGCTGGTGGGAATGCAAACTTGTGCAACCACTTTGGAAAGCAGTGTGGTGATTTTTCAGGAAATTCAGGATCAACCTACCCCTGGACCCAGCATTACCACACTTGGGAATAAACTCAGGAGATGCCCTATCATATTACAAGAGCATTTGTTCAGCTATGTTCATAGCAGCATTATTTGTAATAGCCAGAACCTGGAAACAACCTAGATGCCCTTCAATGGAAGAATGGATAAAGAAAGTGTGGAATATATACATATTAGAGTACTACTCTGCTGTAAAAAACAATGACATCTTGAATTTTGCATGCAAATATATGGAAATAGAAAACACTATCCTGAGTGAGGTAACACAGACTCAAAAAGATGAACATGGGATGTACTCACTCATAATTGGTTTCTAGCCATAAATAAAGGACATTGAGCCTATAATTTGTGATCCTAGAGAAGCTAAATAAGAAGGTGAACCCAAAGAAAAACATATAGTCAGCCTCCTGGATATTGGAAATAGACAAAATTGCCGGGCAAAAATTGGGAACTTGGGGGTGGGGTGGGATGAAGGTAAGGGAAGATGGGGAGAGAAAAGTGAGAAGGGGAAGATGGGGGAACAGGTGGGAATAGGATGGTTGGGATAAAGGAAAGGTGGATATGGGAGCAGGGAAGTATAAATCTTAATTAAGGGAGCCATCTTAGGGTTGGCAAGAGACTTGACCCTAGAGGGACTCCCAGGTGTCCAGAGAGATGTCCCCAGTTAGTTCCTTGGGCAGCTGAGGAGAGGGAACCTGAAATGGCCCTATCCTATAGCCATACTGACGAATATCTTGCATATCACCATAGAACCTTCATCTGGCAATGGATGGAGATAGAGACAGAGACCCACAGTGGAGCACTAGACGGAGCTCCCAAGGTTCAAATGAGGAGCAGAAAAAGGGAGAACATGGGCAAGGAAGTCAGGACCGCGAGGGGTGCACCCACACACTGAGACTGTGGGGCTGATCTATTGGGAGCTCACCAAGGCCAGCTGGACTGGGACTGAAAAAACATGGGATAAAACCGAACTCTCTGAAAATGGCAGACAATGAGGGCTGAAGAGAAGCCAAGGACGATGGCACTGGGTTTTGATCCTACTGCATGTACTGACTTTGTGGGAGCCTAGCCAGTTTGGATGCTCACCTTCCTAGACCTGGATGGAGGGTGGAGGACCTTGGACTTCCCAGAGGGCAGGGAACCCTGACTGCTCTTTGGACTGGAGAGGGAGGGGGAGAGGAGTGGGGGGAGGAGGAAAGGAGTGGAGGGAGGGGGGGAGGAGTGGGGGAGGGGGAGAGGAGTGGGAGAGAGGAGGGGAGTGGGGGAGGGGGGAGGAGTGGGGGAGGGGAGAGGAGTGGAGGAGGGAGAGAAGAGTGGGGGAAGAGGAGAGGAGTGGGGAGGGGGAGAGGAGTGGGGGGAATGGGAGGCTGGGAGGAGGTGGAAATTTTTTCAATAAAAAAAAGAAACAGGTTGTGCTAATGAAGCACTCATGTATTGATAGCTTACTATAATCCATGGGCAACATGGGCTTAAAATTTTGGCTTGGTGATTGTGGCAGTTTGAATGTAATTGGTCACCATAAGCTCATAGGGCACAACACTATTAGAAGGTGTTGCTTTGCTGAAGTAGGTCTGATGGCTTTATTGGAGGAGTGTGTCACTGTGGGGGTGGACTTTGAGGTCTCCTATGCTCAGGCTATTCGCAGTGTCAATCCACTTCGTGTTGTCTTCAGATCAAGCTGTAGAATTCTCAGTTCCTCCAGCACCATGTCTGCCAGCACACCACAATGCTTCCACCATGATGATAACGTACTAAAGCTCTGAACTAAGCTATGAACTGTAAGCCACCACAATTAAATGGTTTCGTTTATTTGATTTGCCGTGGTCATGGTGTCTCTTCACAGAAATAGAAACCCTAACTAAAACAATGAGAAAGGAGATTAATGAATGGTGTTTAAGTTTGAGAGTTACAAGAACTCACTAATAATTTAGAGTTGTCTTTCAAGTTATAATGAGACTTTGAGAAAACTACTTCTTCCACCTCTGATCCTCATGTTCCCTGTATGAATATAAGGAATTAGGATAGACTTCATTTAGATCTTTATTTCTGACTATATAAATACTTGTGTTATTTGGATTCTCTTCAGAGCATAGTTAGTGTGATCTGCAGGCTTTATCAGAGAAAGAGTATTTCCTTCTGAATGATTTGTCTACAGAGACCTTTCTAGTCTGAGATTCACTAGATAGAGGATATCATTAGTGGTGGCTGTAAGGCCTTGAGATGTCATGGAAACCATAATAGAGAGGAAAACTCGAGACTTGTTTTTCTCTTTGCTGTGCTGCTAATGGGCTGTACAACATGACCTTCTCAAAAATCTTTCTGAACATCTAATAACCTCAGGCTCCTAATCTGTAAAATGAGAATAGCAAGTAGATTATAATCTATATTTCTATAATTTAAAGTATTATTTAAGAAGAAATGAAAATTGGTTAATTAGAAGGTTCAAGTCTCCTAAAATTTCTGTGATTAGGTGGATAAAGCTTTCCTTTTAGGTTTAGGAGGCTCTAGTAGATAAACTTTTACTGCCCTGTACAATCATCACTGTAGCCGGGAATTGTCACTAACTTCATAATATGTCTTTTGTTGAATTGGTTTTACTTTACTATTTTAGTTTGATTCGACGAATTCCATTAATATTAATGAAAGAACAGATAACATTTTTGTCTATTTACTTGAAGAGCAAGAGAATAAATAAGGGTGACCAAGTGTACCAGGTACAGCAGCTCCTTGAAGCCTGCCTTTTAGAAGAAGAGAACTTCTAATTTTACTCTTAACAGAACTGAGATCATAGTCAGTGCTGGTGATGGTTTCAAGCAAAAGTGATGGCAAAAAAAAAAATGCAGTGATACGTCTTACTTATAATCTCAATACTTGAGAACCTGGGATAGAATTACCATGACTTATAAGCCAGCCTGAGAAACAGTGTGAGTTCTAGGCTAGCTTGAATTACAGTGACAGTCAATGTCCAAAATGGCAACAAAAAAGAAGTTAATTAAATGAAAAAAATGAATGAATATAATACAGTGGCTTTTTTGGCTTTATTTATTGGTTTATTCATTCATTTTGAGGTAGAAGCATGTATTACCTTGGAGAAATTACAAATATCTATTTATTTATTTTCCCTAGACAGCCTTCCTAGGTTAAAAAAAGGCTATCCTGAGATTATAATTATGCAAAAGCTTAGTTTATCTTAGAAATCAAGTTTTGCTAAAACAAGAGATTAGAGATAAAATTGAAAAATTAGAAAGTGATGGCTAACTAAATATTTAACATGTAACAACATGGTGTTCGTATTTTATCCTATTTGGGATAGGAAGCTATAGTAATATTCTGGGTAAGACAATAAAATGATCAGAGATGTTTGGAACAGATAAGACAGTGATTGCAGAATTACCAACTGTGTGAGAAATAGAAAAGAGTGGAAACCCCACAAATTTACAAATCTATTAAAGGAGTCTTACTGAATTCTTGCTAGGAGATTTGGGCTACTCTAGGATTTGACAGTGGGAAGTAGTTTTAGTGTTATTTCATGTGTGGTCGTTACTCTGCAAAGATGCCTGAGGAAACATAAACCCAAGACCAAAACATATACCCAATGGAGAAAGAAGAGGTTGAAAATTTTGTCTTTCAGACAGAAATTGCCCGGTTAATGTCCATAACCATCAATACTTTCTATTTGAATGAAGAGATCTTTTGGAAGGTACTCATTTCAAATTAATCAGGTGCTCTGAAAAAGATGAGATATGAGAGTTTGACAGATCCCAGATAACCAGACTCTATGAAGGAGCTCCAAATTAATCTCATTTCCAGCAAACTCCTGACTGAACACTTAACAATTGTAGATACTGGAATTGGAATAATTAAAACTGGCTTGATCAATAAATCTAACACTATTGCCAAGTCTAGTATCAAAGCCTTCATGGATACTTAGCAAGCTGGTGAATATAACTTTGTGACTGACAATTTTGGGTTGATTTTTACTTTACATATTTGGTTGGTTAAAAAATAATTATCATCACCAAGCATAATAATGGTGAACAGTATACCTAAGAATCCTTGGCAGGGGGATCATTCAGAGTGCAAAGTAACACAGACGAACAAATGGGTCATGGAGCAAAAGTTATCTTATACCTTAAAGAAGACCAAACTGACTATTTGGAAGAAAGGGAAATAAAGGAGATTGTGAAGAAACATTCTTTATCACATTGCTCTTTGTAAAGAAGGAGCATGATAGGGAAGTCAATGATGATGAAACTGAAGAAAAGAAAGATAAAGACAAATAGGAAATAAAAATAGAAGGAATATAATGACAAGTGTGAAATAGATGATGTTGGTTCAGAAGGAGGAGGAAGGAAGGAGGAGGAGAAAGAGAGCAAGAGGAAAAGAAGGAGAAGGACTTTCACAAACAACAACTACTGATCAAGTACTCAACAAAACAGTCTATTTGGAACAGAAATCCTGATGACATTACTAATAAAGAATATGGAGAGTTATACAAGCCCTTAACCAATAATTGGGGAAAACATTTGGCAGTAAAACATTTTTTTATTGAAGGACAATAGGAATTTTAAGTTCTATGTCCAAGACATGATTCTTTTTGTCTGTTTGAAAACAGAAATAAAAAGATATCAAGTTGTACGTATGCAGAGGTTTCATCATGAATAGCTATGAGGAGTTCATTCATGAGTATCTGCATTTTAGTAGAGGGGTGGTATATTCCAAGGCTCTCCCTCTAAATATTTTCCTTGAAATATTGCAGGAAAGCAAAAATTTGAAGGTTATCAAAATAATTTCATTAAGAAATGCTTAGAACTTGTCACTGAACTGGCAGAAGAAAGAGTGCCACAAAAAGTTTTATGGACAGTCCTCAAAAAATACAAAGCTTAGAATTCATTATGACTCTCAAAATCAGAAAAAAAAAAACAAACCTTACAGAGCTCTTGTGGTACTCACATCTTTTTCTGGGGATGAGATGGGTTCTCTCAAGGAGTGTTGCACCAGAATGAAGGAAAACCAGAAACACATTTATTTCTTATCAAAAGTTAAACCTAGCACCAAATAGCTAACTCAGCCTTTGTGGAACATCTCTGAAATCCTGGCTTAGGAGTGATCTCTATGACTGAGCCCATTGGTGAGTATTGTGTGCAACAGCTGAAGGAATTTGAGGAAAAAAACCTTAGTGTCAATTGCTAAAAGACTGAAACTTCCAGAAGATGAAGAGGAGAAAAAAGAAACATTGAGAAAAGCAAGGTTTAAAAAGCTCTGCAGTGTGATGAAAGTTATCTGTGAGAAAAAGTTTGAAAAGGAGGTTGTCTCAAACCAATTGGTGGCAACCCCATACTGCCTTTTCACTAGAGCACATGCATCCACAGCAAACATGGAGAGGATCATCAAAGCTCAAGCCCTCAGAGACTACGCAGCAATTGTTTACATGGCAGCCAAGAAACACCTGGAGATAAACACTGACCACTCAATTATCGAAATCTCAAGGCAAAAAGCAAAGAATGACAAGTCTGTGAAGGATCTGATTATCTTGTGTATGAAACTGCACTTCTGGCTTCTGGCTTCAGTCTGGAAGACGTGGTAATAGGATGAAAAGGCTGATCAAGCTTTGTCTAGGTATTGATGAGGACGAGCCTACTGCAGATAAATGCTGCCAGTGCACTGTAGCTGAAGAAAGGATGTCCCTGGAAGGAGAAGATGACACATCACATGTGGAAGAAGTAAACTAAACTTCACTAGAAGAACCACATGTTTAACGCTTACCTTAGTTCCTTCTGATAACATATTTTTCAGGGTTTTTTTTTTCTTTACTTTTGTTAGCATTTAAAGTTATCTGCCTGGCAGGAAAACTAAGTGGAAGATAATTTTTTTTCTACTTAGGATACTGTGATACTGTATGCTTGTTTCTACAGACTGGTAGAAGGTTTGTTGAAAATGTAACCTATTGTTAATCATGTGGTCTGAAGTGTTTAGCTATGTAGCTTAATTCCTTAGTAGTGCAAATTGCTTGCCACTGAAGTATATATCTTCATGTTTAAAAGGAAAAATGGATGTTTTAAAGTCACTTTATAGAATCTACTTTCCAAATTTTTCATTCCCAGTAATTAATTTTGTATATACTAGTCCTATAAATAAAAAAAAAATCACACGCTGAAGCAGCTTGACAGAAATTCCCCACTTGGCTTGTTTTCTCAAGTAAGGTATGGAGAGCAAAATCTTAAGCTTCACTTAGTCTTGTAACACAAGGCTTGTGAATGGAAGTGCAATGCCCAACCGCATTCTACTTTAAAAGGTAAAGCAGATGAGATTAAAAAAAAAAAAAAACAAGTTCACAGTAGGGGTTGGGTGAATAGAACAATGGCTATGAAAAAATTGAAGCATTTTGTGGTATTCTATGCTAAATTGAAAGCATGTAGTTTAGTAACATGAAAATATCTGTGACCTGAGACAAAGGAAAATGGGATATATCATCTACATGAGAAAAAATAGTTTTCTTTATTTTTTGAGATTATAATACATCACCCCCTTTCTGTTCCTCCCTCCAAACTTCCCATATGCTCCCAATTTGCTCTTTCAAATTCATGATCTCTTTTTAAAAATTTCATCTGTCCCTCCATCCATCCATCCATCCATCCATCCATCCATCCATCCATCCATCTACTTACCTACCTACCTATCCCATCTAGATGCAGATTCCTAGCTATATAGAGTTAGATATTCCTAAATACAACCTTCTCAGTCTAAATGATGATATTTGTATAAGTTTTCCATGCTAATTCTTTAGTATTAGATAACCAATTGGTATAATCTTGCCTGGGGACGACTATTTCTTCTTCTATAGGCACTTAGTTTCTTGCAGTTCTTTGTCTAGGGTTGAGACCTCCTGAGCTTACCATAGAACTCTCATTAGCAATCTATTGGTGCTGTCCTTGTTCAGGCCAGGTTTAGGCAACCATGTTAGTAAGCTTTAACAGGTATAGCTTCTGAAATTTCTAAGAGACACAATCTCACAGCAAGCTCCACATTCTCTGGCTCTTAAAATCACAGAATTTTATAACATTTTGGAAACAGGTTCTCACATTGTACCTTAAGCTTTCTTGAGTGTGGTCCAGGTTATCCTTGTATTCACAACAATTCCTACCTCAGTCTGTTGTGTGATGGAATTATAGTTGTGCACTATCACACTTAGTTAAGCAAATAATATTCAATCAAGGCTTACGTTAGCAAGAGTCAGTCTCTGTCATGTGCGTTTGGCAGAGCCTCAAGGACAAGTAGGAAAGGAAGAGAGATTTACATTTGGAAAACTGGAAAGGTGATGTGTAGTAATATTTTGTTTATGTTTTAACAAATAAAGCTTCCCTGAAGATCAGAGTACATAGCTAAACCACTAGAGGCCAGGGAGTGGAGAAACAGACCTTTAATCCCAAAATTTAGGAGACAGAGGTAGAGGGATCTCTGTTAGTTCAAGGCCTGCTGCAGGAGGTCCTTCCGCTCCTTCAGCCAATAGCCGCTGAGATACCAGCCCATTGGGGCATGCTCTCTCAGTGGCTATTGGCTGAAGGCTATTGGCTGAAAGAGCAGAAGGACCTCCCACAACACCTCCCCCTTTTGTTTAAGTAAGAGAGTTCTAAACCTACTATGAAATTATACACAATAAGTACAAATATCCTAGTCTAACTAGCTTAGGTCTTGTATAATAAATAACTTAGCCAAGTCATGAGAGAAAAGTAACTACATTTATATAGTCTTCAACCCCATCGAAGATCTGAGAAGGGAAATAATGTTACCTGGGTAATTAGGAAGTTCAGTAAAACAACTTCCAAAACATGCAACAAATCACAGAGACAACTAGCTACCTGGGCAATCATCCAAACTCATGTTTGCAGCTTTGAAGCAACCAACTTTGGCTAAGGCCCTCAGCAGCTATTGGCTGAAGGAGCGCAAGGACCTCCCTCAACAAAGGCCATCCTGGGCTACACAAGATCGAATCTGTTTAAAAGAAACAGAGCTCACACAGAGGTGATCCCATCATTTGAGATTACACACCTTTAATCCCGGCACTAGGAAGGTGGAGACAGTAGTGATATGGCTGTGCAGAGAGGGAATACAAGGTGGAAGGGGACAGGATCTCATTGCAGGTTAAGGTTTGGTAGAGACTGTGGCAGTCTGAAGTTTTGTGGACACAGTTTCAGTCTGAGGTTTAATGGAATCAGTTGCAGTCTGAGGTTTGGTGGAGACAGTTGCAGACTGATGCTTGGTGGAGATAGATGTATGTAGTTGGGAGATGCAGTCTAAGGACAGGATTGCCACTTCCTTTTGAGCATTGATAGAGGTAAGTGAACTCTCGAGTGGCTGGCCACTCTGATTCTCTGATCTTCAGCATTAACCCCTAAATCTGACTCCTGACTCTCCCCCAATGCAACATGTTTTGAAGCCAAGATATTCCCAATGTATACAGACTGGTTTAATTCAACAGTTCTTCCATACGCCAATGTCCCCCAGCAGCTATTGTTCTCAGTTCTTTAACATTCAAAAAATTCCAAGTCCACAGGGCACCATACAGGATCCAGATGTCCCGTGTATTTCAATTTTACATGACTTTTTATAATATTTATAATAATAAAAATATTATTTTACTTTTTTTAAAAACATTTTATTTTATTATTTTAAAACTATTTACCGCTTGCTATTACTGTCTATACCCATTTTCTTTTCTGTCATATATCTAAACATATTTTTAAACATACTGTGCCTTTTTAGAGGTTTTCTATGTCTGGACCTGACTTTCTTAAGAAACTGCAGTGGTCTCTGACCATGCAAGACAAATCTTAAATTGTCATGTCAGCAGCTGTATAGCTCAGCCTGGTGCAAGGCACTGACACAGAGTGCTGGCAGCTGGATCCAGCCAGCAGGCAGCAGCTGGTAGCCACATCTCTGTATGCCACTGAGTACCAGCCAGCCTGAGAAAATACAAGACTAGGAAGCTACATCCAACTCCTTGTCCAGAATTTTGCTTAGCTTACTCAGACTCTACTTTTGGATATTCAAGTCTCCATCTTGGACGTCACATGTAGTAAGTCTTTCTCAGTACCACAAACTCCGAAATAATGACAAAGAGACTCATTATTAATTATGAAAACTTGAACTCAGCTTAGATTTGTCCCACTAGCTCTTAAAACAAATTAACCCATTCATTTTGATTCATGTTCTGTGACATGGCTCATTAATTCATTTCCCCATACCGCTCATATTGCTTTCTACACATCTAGCCAGCGACCCCACCTCTCTTCTTTCCTGACTCTTCCCTGTCCCCAGAAGTCACACCTAGCCTCTTCCTGCCTAGCTATTGGCCATTTTGCCCTTTATTAATCCAATCACAATGACACATCTTCATATAGTATAAAAGAATATTCTGCAATGTTACCTCAACTAGTATATTTCTGAGATACCCTATTTACCTGTAAAATTTATAATTTCAGTTTTCTTTACAGATTAATAGTATTCCATCATGTTTATATACCACATTTTGATTGCTCATTTATCAATTGAAGGTTATTTGTATTATTTCCACATCTTAGCTATTGTGAATAGAGCAGCAATGGACATGGCTTAAAAAGTATCTGTAGACATTGCAAGTTCTTGTCATTCAGGTCTTTCACTTGTTTGGTTAGAGTTACCACAAGATATTTTATAATTGTGTCCATTGTGATATTTGTCTGAGTTCTTTCTCAGCCCATTTATCAGTTGTATGAGCTTTAAGTCTCTAAGGAAAGAAATTGAAAATGATATTAGAAAATGAAAAGATCTCACATGCTCTTGGATAGGTAGGATCAACATAATAAAAATGACAATCTTACCAAAAGCAAAAAATTCTTCATAGACCTCAAAACAACAGTACTTAACTTCATATGGAAAAACAAAATTTCCAAAGTAGTTAGAACAATCCTGCACAATAAAAGAACTTCTGGAGACATCACCATTCCTAACAACAAGCTCTACTACAAAGCTATAGTAATAAAAACAGCCTGGTATTAACATAAAAATATACATGCGGACCAATGAAATCAAATCAAAGACCCTGATATTAATCTACAGACTTGTGAATGTCTGGTTTTGGACAAAGAAGTCAAAATGGTACAATAAAAAAAGCCAAGTATCTTTATCAAATGGTGCTGGCATAACTGGATGTCAACATGTAGAAGACTGAAAATAGATCCATATCTGCCTCCTTGCACAAAACTCGAATCCAAATGAATCAAAAACCATAATATTAATCCAGTTACATTGAATCTGATAGAAGAGAAAGTAGGAAGCAGTTTTAAATGCATTGACACAGGAGATCACTTTCTAAATGTAACACCAGTAGCACAGATACAGAGAGCAACAAACAATAGATGAGACCTCCTGAAGCTGTAAAGATTCTGTAAGGCAAAAGACATGATAAATATGGCAAAACAAAACTGACAACCTACAGAATGGGAAAAGAGATTCACCACCTCCACATCTGACAAAGGGCTGATATCAAAAAAAAAAAAATCTCAAGAGACTAGAGATGAAAATACAAAACAATCCAATTAAAAAATGGGGTACAGACTTAAACAGACAATACTCAGCAAAAGAGTCTCAAATGACTGAAAGACATTTGAGGAATTGCTCAACATCCTTAATTATCAGGGGAATGCAAATCGAAATGACTCTGAGATACCATTTTCCACCTGTCAAAATGGCTAAGATCAAAAAGTGCTGAGGACAGCTTATGTCAGGGGATTACTCCTTTATTGCTGGTGGAAGTGTAAACTTGTTCAGGCACTTTAGAAATAAGTATCATGGTTTCTCAGAAAATTGGGAATCTAACTGAAGACCCAGTGATACCACTCCTGACCATATATCTAAAGAATATTCGATCATACCATAAGGATACTTATTCATCAATGTTCATAGCAGCATTACTCATAATAGCTAAAACGTGGAAACAACATAGATGTCCCTCAACTGAAGAATGGATAAAGAAAATGTGGCACATTTACACAATGGAGTATTACTCAGCTGCAAAAAAAAAAATGGCACCATCAAGTTTGCAGGCAAATGGATGGAACTAGAAAGAAAAAACCATGAGTGAAGTAACCCAGATTCAGAAAGACAAATACAGTATGTACTTATTGAGATGCAAAGCAAAGAATAACTAGACTATAATTCACACCTCCAGAGAAGCTATGTAGTAAGGAAGACATTAAGAGCGACATATGGATCTCCCAGAGAAGGGAAATTATATGAGATTTCCTAGGTAAACTGTAAACAAGGGGACGTGGTAAAGGGAAGGGGATGGGAGATGGGAACATGAGGTAAAGGGATGTGAAATGTCCTTCTGTATATGTATTACTTTTATTGGTTGATTAATAAATCTGTTTTGACCAACAGTTTTGCAGAGGAAAGCCAGGTAAAAATTTCAAACTGAGATAAATTGATTGATTGATAGAGAGAGTAGGTGGGGTCACAGAGATACCATGTATCCACTGAAGGAGTAACTTACCACACCAGTTAGCCACAGCCTCATGGCAATTCACAGATTAATAGAAATGTGCTCATTTAATAGTTAGAGCTAGCCAGTAAGAAGCCTAAAACATTGGCCAAACAAATGTAACTGATAATAAGTCTCAGAGTGTTTATTTCATAACCAGCTCCAGGAACAGGTAGACAGAGAAAAATGAGTCTGGAGGGACCAGTAGTATAGAAAATAATTCTAGTTATATCTGGTTCCTAAATGTTTGGGGCTGAACCACCCACCCACTTTTGGTCTGTACACCTGCTTGGAGTTAGAAAGAAAGTAGCTGTGAGCATGCCTGTGGCTCAGCACTCCCTGATTGGGCAAAGCAGATGGATCTGGTCTGCTAGGTGTACATGGCAGGAGAGCATGGCAGTTTCCTGCCTCCATACACAGAGACATTTCCAGGCCTTGCAGTGTGCTGCATGGCAGATTTAGATTTACTCAGACAAAAAGGGTTTATGGGCTACACACTGCTTACCAGAGTTGAGGTGGTGAGCACAGCTTCCATTGAGTGGTCCTGGGGCTGGCAATGAACAAACCTCTGCCATCTTAAAAGGTCGAGAGAAATGGAGCCAACATCCAGGGCCTCCTGTGACCATGCTGCTTACCATTTGAAAAATGTTCCTTGTCAGAGAAGGATTACAGATATACAGTAAAGACAGATTCAGAACCACCCCCCAAGGCCTCTAAATGGGCAACAGTAAGACTGATAAATGTGCGTGGACTTAAGTCAGAGAGGATAAAAAAGAGTCATACATAAAAAAATAATTTAAAGATATTAAACTGAGGTTCTTGAAAGAAAATAAGAATAAAAAAATCATAATGGGTCATGAAAAGATGGAAAATACCGAGTCTGGATTATGTATATTATTGTATTTTCTTTGTAGTTTTTGACTACAGAGAGACATTTGATTCTGGGAACTGTTAAACTAAACCAACATATATATTTTAAAAGTATCTTGACTGTAAATTTGAGTCTAAGGATATGTTACTTTGGAAAAGAGGTTCTGTTTTTGTTTCTACAGAGGATGGAAACCTGTGGATTCCTTCCAAGCTACTGTGATTTAATGAAACAAAACCCCTGCAAGGTCTTCATGAATCCTACTAATACTTTGCCTGATGAAGAGCAGGAAGAAGATTGGAAAAAAATATAGTAAAATTCCCCAAATGAATTTTTATAAGTGTTTGTTTTCATTTAAGAGGGGTTGGGTATAAATGGTTCATTGTCACAGTCATTCTCTTTCTAAAAATAATAGATAAGGGATATGATTTATACAATTAATACATTTGTATGGATTTTGGTCTACTGATATAAATTTAAGGTCAAGTTTATATATATATATATATATATCCTTGTTTAAAGTATTATGCTTATGAATCTCATTTAAAATGTATTATATAATTAAAAAACACAGTTTATTAGATAGTCATTTATAATAAGTAACTTTAATCATGTTAGTTAGGCTTTCTAGATATACAGAGATATATTTCAGGTTTATATATATATATATATATAAAACTTTCAAAGACTTCAAAGGCCTATAGAATACAGCATTTAAAATGTTTTAAAAACTTAGACTTTTCTCGATAGTGATAATGTCTACTTTGGACAGCACCAATCTACTTCAAGAGGATGATGGGCATTGAAGAAGCTCCTTATAGAGTGTGCTAGCCATTTGTGCAAAAGAACCCTGTTCTTTCCTAGACTAGATGGAATGCTATATGAACTGAATATGCAGGATCCACAGGAAAATGACTGCTAAACTTGTCAAATGACAGCTATAAAGCAAGAATTAGTTACAAATATTTAGTCTATGTGTATTTGACAAAATTAAAGAAATAGTTTATCATCTATTTTTTCTTTGTGAGTCTAAAGTTTCATATCTGGTTTATATTTTATCATAACTAAGGAAAACTATATTATAACTATCTAGTCTCCAAAGTTCTTCTGTAACATTGGGTCATCCATCTTTAACCAAAAGAACTTTGGGTGACTCTCCAGGCAATGAGATGTCTCTGTCAATTCTAGAGTTTTGGAAGCTGCTTACACTGTATTTTCTGTTTACTTAGGTAGCATTATATCCTTCTGGGGTCTTTAATGGAATTTGGAGAGTAGACAGTTACATTTATACCTGTTTTATATGTAATTTTACTATGTTAAAGTTAAAACCTTCCTTTTATTTAGACAGAAAAGAAGAAGTGATGTGGAATGTACATCTGTATAAATATTGCTTTTATTTGTTGATGAATAAAGCTGTTTTAGCCAATGACTTAGCAGTGTAAATCCAGACAGGAAATCTGAACAGAGATAGAGAAAGAGAGTAAGTGCAGTGATAGAGACACCATGTATCCACCAAAGGAGTAAATCACAAGCTTATGACAATATACAGATTAATAGAAATGGGTTAATTTAATACTTAGAGATAGCCATTAAGAAGTCTAAGACATTGACTAAACACTTGTAACTAATAACAAGCCTCAGAGTGGTTATTTTATAAGCAGCTTCAGGATCAGGTGGGTAGAGAAAAACCTGTCCAGGGGAGCCATCAGAATGGAGAATACTTCTAGCTACAGAGTTGGGAGAGAGATAGAGTGGGAGAGCAATGAAAGACAGATCTTGATAGAGAGAGCCACTTTGAGGTTAGGGAGAAACCTGGTGCTAGGGAAATTCCCAAGAATCTACAAGGATGACTCTAGCTAAGTCTCCTAGCAATAGTACAGAAGGAGTCTGAACTAACTTTCCTCAGTAATTTGATTGGTAAATACCCCAACTACTGTCATAGAGCCTTCACCCAGTAACTGATGGAATCAAATGTAGAGATCTACAACCAAGCACCAGGCCAAGCTCTGGAAACCCAAATGAAGAGAGGGAGGAGGGAATATATGAGCAAGGGAGGTCAAGAACATAATGGAGAAATCTACAGAGACTTTTGAACCAAGCACATGGAAATTCATGAACCCTAGACCAACAGCTGTAGAACCTCCATGGGTCCGAACTAGGCCCTCCATATGTGGGAGACAGTGGTGAAGCTTGGACTATCTGTGACACACCTGGCAGTAGGACCAAGGATTTATCCCTCATATATAAACTAGCTTATCAGAACCCATTCCCTGTGATTGGATGGCATGTTCACCCTTAGTACAGAAAGAAAAGGCTTGGTCCTTCACCAACTTAATTTGCCAAAATTTTGACTTCCCATGGAAACCTTTACCTGTTTGGGAGGAGTGGATGGAGGATTGACTGAGTGGGAGGCAAGGGGAGTAGATGGAGGGATAGGGGAAGAACTATGGATGAAATGTAAAATGAAAATAATAAACTATAATAAAAAAGAAACTATCTGTAGAGTAGGGTACAGAATCTTTCAAGCACATGGCATGGAGTGGTGTAGCTGAATCATAGTTACTTTTGTGTCTTTTGGAAACTCTTGGTTCAGATCTGTTGCACATTTTTAAGTTGGTCATTTTTTACTATGCTTTTTTCAGTTCTTTATATGTTCTGTATGTTAATCCTCTGTCAAATGTATAGCTGGTAAAAATTCTCCCTCACTCTGTGGGCTCCCTCTTTAGTCAAATATTTCATTACTTTTCCAGAAGCTCAGTAGTTTTATGAAAAGTCTCCACAATGATTTCAATAGTGGATGAAACAGTTTTCAATTCCACCATCAGTAAATAAGGATTCCCCTTTTTATGTATCCTCACTCGTACTTGTTAGTAATTTTCTTGATCTTAGTCATTCTGATTATAAGTTGAAACATCAATGAAGTTTTAATTTACAGTTACCTAATACCTAAGAATGAAGAACACTTTAACTGTATCCATAGCTACTTTTGTGTCTTTTAGAAACTCTTGGTTCAGATCTGTTGCACATTTTTAAGTTGGAGATTTTTTACTATGCTTTTTCAGTTCTTTATATGTTCTGTATGTTAATTCTCTGTCAAATGTATAGCTGGTAAAAATTCTCCCTCACTCTGTGGGCTCCCTCTTTAGTCAAATATTTCATTACTTTTCCAGAAGCTCAGTAGTTTTATGAAGTCTCATTTGTCAATTATTGTCCTTAATGATTTGTCCAGTTGAAGTATATTCAGAAAGAAATTTCTTACACTTCTGTTGTAGGATAATCTCCACATTTTCTCCTAGCATTTACATGGTTCATATAATGTGTTGAGGTCTTTGACCAATTTCAAGTTTATTTTTGTGAAGACCCACACATATGGATCTAATTTCATTCTTCTACTTGTGAACAACCATTTTTCCCAGCATCATAAATTTTGGAAGATGCTGTCTTTCTTCTCTTATGTATTTTTTAGAATCTTTTTAAAATATCAGATGGCTGTAACTAATGTGCTCATGTTCTGGTATTCTACTTTCTTCAACTGATTTACATATCTGGTTTCCTGTTGGTACTATGAAGTGTTTATCACTATAGTTCTCTGCTATATCGTGAGTTCTGAAATGGCAATCCATCTGGCATTTTTACTTTTGTTTAGGGTTGCTTTCAATAAACATACTTTTGTACTTCTGCATAGGTTTTACAAATTTTTTTTTGAATTGAAACAGCCCAGTGCTTATAAAAAATTCATTTTTTCACTTATCCAGCATTTCTCTAAATAAATCATTATCCCTCATTAAATACATAAATCCCTACTGTCTCCAACTCAGAGCATGGGTGCACCCTTTCTTTTTTTTTAAATTTATTAATTTATTAAAAATTTCTATTACTGTGAAGAATATAATCCATGAAAATTTTGATTGAGATTGAACTTAATCTATAAAGTGCTTATGTTACAATGATCATAGTCAATCCATGAACATAGGAGGACTTCTCACCTTCTAGTGTCTTTTTTAATATCTTTATACAGAGATGTTCTTATTATAGAGATCATTCAACTCCTTGCTTAGGTTTACTTCTAGACATTTAATCTCGTTTGAAGGTATTGTGAGTAGGCATGTTTTCTTTCATTAGCCTGCCTATCCTTGGTATATAGAAATATGACTCTGAAAGGAAGACCTCTTAGAAATATAGAATCTGGCTCTGAGGAAAAAAACTACATAGAAGAAAAGGACACATCAATACCCTACTAAGACTTAGTCCTTTTTTGAACATTATAAACACCTCTATTCTAAGAAGATAGAATGATTTATTAATTGATTGATTGGTTGATTTTGGTGGTTTGGGACTGGGATTCTCTATATATCTTGCTGTCCTAGAACTCATTCTGTAGGCCAGGCTGGCCTCAGAATCACAGAGATCCATCTGCCTCTGCCTCCCTGAGTGCTGGCATTAGTGTGCACCATCACCACCATGAGAATGTTTTAATTTTTAAAAGTGTAAATATTGACCAATAAATTGATTCCAGATACACAACTTTCAGAATAGAAAAAAAAAGAAAGCTGTCTTAGATAGGGTTTCTATTGCTGTGAAAAGACTCCATAACCATAGCAACTCTTAGAAAGGAAAACATTTACTTGGGATGGCTCACTTAACAGTTCAGAGATTTAGTCCATTATAGTTATGACAGTAAGCAAGGCAGAATGCTGTCAGACATAATGCTGTAATGCTGGAGAAGAAGCTGAGAGTTCTTAGATCTTGACACTTAGGCAATAGGAAGTGGTCTAAGATATTGGACTTGGCTTGTACGTATGTGATGCCTATCTTAGGGTTTCTATTGCTGTGAAGAGACATCATGACTATGACAACTTATATAAAGAAAAATAATTAATTCTAGTGGCTTATATTTTCAGAGGTTCAGTCCAGTATCACCATGGTGGGACATGGCCACATGTAGCCAGACATGGTACTAAAGTAGTAGCTGAGAATCCTACAATTTGACCTGCAGGCAACAGAAAGTAGTCTGAGACACTAGGCATGGCTATAACATAAATGAGACCTCAAAGTAAGCCTCTACAGTGACAATCTTCTTCTTCCAAAGAGACCATACCTGCTTCAACAAACCACCTCACAATATTGCCATTCCATATGAGCCAAATTCATTCAAACTACCACAAATCCAAGATAAAATGTCTCCTCCAAAAAGTAATAAATTCATGGTAAAGATAATGACTTTGAAGAATTTTCAGACAAAGTCTTTCAAAAGTAATTATAATCATGTCCAAAAACTCAAAATACATAAATATACTTTACTTCAACAGAAAAAAAAAGATCTGAATGAAATATGGAACTCATTACATGATAGTAAACAATGGAACAACATAAAATACCTAAATATGAATATACAGAATGACAATAATCTCAATTTTACAGATGTCAAAAATATAAACTGAAGAAAACAGAACATTCACCATGTTGTTTACATCTTATAAATCATGTCATTTAAAGAAATGGTTATAGGGAAGTATCACTAAATTGGTGTAGGAGTTCTTTCTGTTTGTGTGTTGCTTTCATTGGTTAATGAATAAAGAAACTGCCTTGGCCTAGTTGATAGGGCAGAACTTAGGTAGGTGGAGAAAACAAAACTGAATGCTGGGAGGAAGACAGCAGAGTAAGAGAGAAGCCATGGATCCTCTGCCTGAGATGGATGCTGGTTAGAATCTCTAGTAAGCCACTTCCACATGGCGATACACAGATTAATGAAGATGGGTTAAACTGATATGTAAGAGTTAGCCAATAAAAAGTTAGAGCTAATGGCGAAGCAGTGTTTTAATTAATATAGTTTCTGTGTAATTATTTCAGGTGCAAGCTAGCCAGGTAGCCAGGACAAACAAGCAGCCCTCACCTTGCAACACGAAATGGTATATATATATATATATATATATATATATATATATATATATATATATATTTATACCTTACTTAAAATGGCAGAACATAAATGTAATTAGACTGTGAGATGCTGCATATAATATATTGTAACATGATTATAGAAAAAAGTATGGTAACTATACAAACTGATATATTCCACTATAATACAAACATACCAAAATAGAAACTTAAAATGTTCAAAGAACATTCAGGGGAAAAAAAGAGATAATCAGATATAAGTGAAATAAGGAGGAGACAAATACCCAATCACAAGAGAAATAATGCCATAAGATGGATAAACTCATTGAGAAATATTAAATGAAATAAATTTCATAGTAAACTTTATAAGAATAAAAATATAAAATTATAGAATATTTATTCATAGACTTTTCAAGTCTAGACTAGAAATCGACATTCAGATAGGAATCCCATAACTCCTTAAATAGACTGAACATGAAGCAGACTATGTATGTTCATTTTAATCAGTGATAAATTTAAAAGCAAACAGAAAATTTAAAGTGGCATAATGTATAAATGGACATTTTCAACAGATAGATAATTCATCACAGATCCTACATGCCATAAGATAGTTACAAGATATATTTAACAATATAGAAAGGGTAAGATGATAATCAAGAACAATATATTCTGAAAAGGTGGTCTTTGAAAAAATTGGAGCCATTCAAGTATTTTTGGGAATAATAACCTGAGTGATTGTATTAACTCTAAAGATGGGCTGTGAGAAATATATTGGGCAGCATCTTCAAGATGAAATAAAGAGATGCTAAACATACAAAATTCAAGAAGTCATTGTTTTTTACCGCTGAGTAGTACTCTAATATGTATATATTCTACACTTTCTTCATCAATTCTTCCATGGAAGGGCATCTAGGTTGTTTCCAGGTACTGGCTATTACAAATAATGCTGCTATGAACATAGTTGAACAAATACTTTTGTAGTATGATAGGACATCTCTTTGGTATATTCCCAAGAGTGGTATTGCTGGGTCCTGGGGTAGGTTGATCCCAAATTTCCTAAGAAACCGCCACACTGCTTTCCGTAGTAGTTGCACAAGTTTGCATTCCCGTCAGCAATGGATGAGTGTACCCCTTACTCCACAACCTCACCAGCAAAGGCTATCATTGGTGTTTTTGATTTTAGGCATTCTGAAAGGTATAAGATGGTATCTTAAAGTTTTGCATGCATACCGATGGAAATAGAAAACACTATCCTGAGTGAGGTAAGCCAGACCCAAAAAGATGAACATGGGATGTACTCACTCATAATTAGTTTTTAGCCATCAATATAGGACATTGAGCCTATAATTTGTGATCCTAGAGAAGCTAAATAAGAAGGTGAACCCAAAGAAAAACATATAGCTATCCTCTTGGATATTGGAAGTAGACAAGATTGCCGGGCAAAAATTGGGAACTGGGGGGTGGGGAGATGGGGAGAGACAAGTGAGAAGGGGAGAATGGGGAGAGCTTGGTGAAATGGGATCATTGGAATAATGGAAGGATGGATATGGGAGCAGGGAAGTATATTTCTTAATTAAGGGAGCCATTTTAGGGTTGGCAAGAGCCTTGACTCTAGAGGGGTTCCCAGTGGTCCAGAGAGATGTCCCCAACTAGGTCCTTGAGCAGCTGAGGAGAGAGAGCCTGAAATGGCCCTATCCTATAACCATACTGATGAATATCTTGCATATCACCATAGAACCTTCATCTGGCGATGGATGGAGATAGAGACAGAGACCCACATTGGAACAATGGACTGAGCTCCCAAGGTCCAAATGAGGAACAGAAGGAGGGAGAACATGAGCAAGGAAGTCAAGACCGCGAGGGGACACCCACCCACTGAGAAGGTGGGGCTGATCTATTGGGAGCTCACCAAGGCCAGCTGGATTGGGACTGAAAAAGCATGGGATAAAACCGGACGCTCTGAATATGGTGGACAATGAGGGCTGCTGAGAAGCTAAGGACAATGGCACTGGGTTTTGATCCTACTGCATGTGGGAGCCTAGCCTGTTTGGATGCTCACCTTCCTAGAGCTGGATGGAGGGGGGAGGACCTTGGCCTGCCCACAGGGCAGGGAACCTTGACTGCTCTTTTGACTGGAGAGGGAGGGAGAGGGGAGTGGAGCATGGAGAATGGGGGGAGAGAAAAGGGAGGTGGGGAGGAGGCAAAAATTTTTAATAAAAATAAAATAAAATAAAAAAAGAGATGCTAAACAGCAATGAAACATATACAACTTTAATTCTCACAAGCAAATATATATATATATATATATTTCTATTGTATGTTAGAATTACTACATATTAATATATACAAATAATATAATGTAGAAATGGTAATATATGCATCATATGAAACTAGAGTATAAAACTTAAAAGACAGAAATAGTAAAAAGAATTATAATTACCCAAATTTAATAATGTATTCAAAATATAAAAGAAGTTGAAGACTTCAAGAAAATATGATGTGTGTATATGGGAGTATAAAAGTATATGTTTTAACATATTATTGAATTTATGATTAATGTAAAATTCATAGTTAATATTAAAATATCTATGAAAGTTCATGGTAGAAATAAAAATATAAAAATAAAAATGAAGATAAAAGAAATAAATTAAAAAATCAAAAAATTGTGACAACGAAATAATATAGGAGTAAGAGAACTAAAACAGGAATCAATAAAGATGTCAATAGAAAGGTAGCTCACAATTCATTTAGATTATTAAGCTAAGAAAAAGTTCAATATATATAGAAGCTTCTTTGAACCAAACTGTGTCACTCAAGAATGAATATGTGTTTAAACCAACTTCAACTTACTTTAACATTTTAATTCTATGCATATGGTATTCTGAAAAAATATAATAATAGAAGTCACATTAATATGATTGGAGAGCTTATGTATAGCTTATTCATGGTTGGTATGGATAATTTATCATATAATTGCCAGAAAAATCAATGCTATATTGCACCTTCTCCAGAAATGATTTAAAAATTATTTAAAGGTATGTGTATTGTACCTTGCTAAGATCCTCCTACACAGGTACCTTTAACCAAAATTGTTACATTGTTTTTATAAACTACTTCTGTAAAAATGTGCTTACACAACAGACTACCATGCAGAATTTTTAATACATACAATGAAAAGGCCAAAAAAAACCATCTGCTTTAGTCAGGGTTCTCTAGAGTTACAGAACTTGTGGAATGAATCAATCTCTCTCTCTCTCTCTCTCTCTCTCTCTCTCTCTCTCTCTCTCTCTCTCTCTCTCTCTCTCTCTGTATATTTAAATGGAAATTTATTGGATTGACTTACAGCTTATAGCCCAACGAACCCAACAAGGACTAGCTGTGGATCGAAAGTCCAAGAATCTAGTAGTTGCTCAGTCTTCAGAGACTGGGTGTCTCAGATGGTGTTCTATATATGTTGGAATCCTGAAGAAGTAGGTTCCAATGCTAGTGAAAGAATGGAAATCTTCTTTCTTCTATTGTCCTTATATAGGCTTCCAGAAGATGTGGCCCAGGTTAAATGTGTGTCTTCCAGCCTCAAGATCCAGATTAAAGGCATGCTGTCTTCTAGCCTCAAGGTCTTGATCAAATGGGTACCCTCCATTTCTGTATTATAGTTCATTCCAGACATAATCAAGTTGACAACAAAGGATAGTTATCATAATCCACTTCTTGTCAGCTTGACACATATTTATAACTCCTTATGTCATGATTAATTTCTGAATGAAAACAATAACCATGTCATAATAACACCTACACATAACTATCCTATAGACAATATCAAACTCTGTTTAACCAGGTCATAATAACACCTAAACATAGTTTAACTATCCCACAGACAATATCAAACTATGTTTAACCAGGTAATAATAACACCTAACCTGATATAACTATTCCTTGTACACTGGTAAATTCATTTATGCATTTTGAATAGGTAGCAATGTCCCTTGAGGGACATTCTTTTAGTATCAAACTTAAATATAATAACCATTTGTATTCTCTTAATTGGTACTAAAGAAATTGAAAAATAACACAAATATATGTACAAATACATTTTAACAAAATATAACAGAAACACTCATGTCAACTATAATTCTCATTTCTGCAACTGCTCACATAGCCTTTGATAGTATTTATAACTGTCTTCCTCTGCTACTCATTTTGTATTTTCTTCACCTTCTACCAGCACCTCATCAGGACTTGGCTCTTTTCCTGGAGGAGTGACCTATACTTTTATTCCTGATGATCCTGTGCCCTTTGTTATCCTCCTTGGTTTAGGCTATTATATTTTTCTATTAACTTTAATCAAAGGGCACAGTAGTACTAAGAGATGCCCTAAAAGATCTCCTGCACTCCAGAAATAATCATTCTTATCTTCATTGTGGAGAGGCAATCCAATTTCCCTAAGGTAATCTGGATCTATCATCCTTCATAACACTGTTATTCCTTTCTCGTATTGTTGATTTAAGAAAATTAATAGCCCAAAGCGACCAGAGAGAAATCTGAACTTCCAGTTCAATGGAACATTTGCTATGGCTTCTGGCAGGAATATCTCTGCTTTCTCTGGAATCAAAACCTCTAGACCCAAAAAACTTAGGGTTGTAGGAACAGGAAGAAATAAAAACTTTCCTAATGAGTTCCTAGAGGTGATTATGAATGGAACTATTCCCTTTTCTACCCTTTGATTCCTGGACCCATGGAAGCTGGCTATTGGAGAAAGAGTACCGTATATTATATGGTGATTCAAAGCATATTCTGCCTTCTGGAGACTCCTGCTCCAGTCCCACATGCTACTGCCACTTAATTGATGTGGTAACTGTATGTTCAAAAGGCCATTCAATCTTCCTGTCAGGCCAGCTACTTCAGGATAGTGGGGTACATTGTAAGACCAGTAGATTCCATGAGTGTGGGACCACTGCTATACTTCTCTGTATGTTAAGTGAGTTCCTTGGTCAGAAGCAATTCTGTGTGGAATACTATGTCACTGGTTAAACCATGGTATACATCTATGGATGGTGGTTTTGACAGAAGCATTACATTCAGAAAAGGCAAATTCATAACCACGATAAATATCTACTCCAGTAAGGACAATGCTTTGCCCTTACCACAGAGGAAGTGGTCCAATGTAGTCAACCTGCCACCTGGATGTGGACTGAGCACACCAGGGAATGGTGCCATATCTGAAGCTCACCGTTGGTCTCTGCTGTTGGCAGATCTGGCACATAGCAGAAGCTGTAGCTATTTCAACCTTAGCAAGTGGAAGTCCATGTTTTTCAGCCCATGCATAGCTCCTATCTTCTGCCACTATGGTCACTTTGCTCATGGCCTCAAGGACAGCAACAGGAATGGCTGGGGAAAATGTCTGACTGTCCTCAGAATGGATAATCCTACCTACTTGATTACTGAAGTCTTCCCCAGCTGAAGGCACCTTTTGATGAGCATTACATGGAACACAATTTCTTCACATCCTTTGCTCATGGCGAGAGATCTATTCACATACGTCTTTCCTGGGTGTCTTTCTCACCAATTTTTCAGTCATGCTTTTTCCAAGTACCTGACCATCTAGCCATTCCATTGGTTACAGCCCATGAATCAGTGAACAATCGTACATCTGGCCATTTCTTCTTCCAAAATAATTATAATACCTCATGTACTGCCTAAAGTTCTGCCCACTGTGAAGATTTTTCCCTTTGCCAGAATCCTTCAAGGTTATCCCAGAAAGTGCTTGTAATAATGCAGCTGTCTTCTTCTGGATGGTGCCTGCATAATATGTAGAATCATCAGTAAAGAGGCCCTAGTCTCCTCTTCCTCAGTCAACCAGTCACTCCATGAGTCTATAGACGTATGCTTGGCAGCAAACAGCATTGTAGCAGAAGTCGAAACCATAGGCATTTCCATTTGAGTAATAAATTGCAGTTGTGCATGTCCTAATTTATAACTTGGTGGGTCTGATGACACTTGGCTCATTATTGGCAGCTCAGATCACATGGTAACTTGGTAGTCTACTGTCAAACATTCAGTTCTAGTAAGGCTCAGTAGCAGGCCAAGAGCTGTCTTTCAAAGGGAAAATAGCTGTCTGAAGATGATGGAGGAACCCTCTTCCCAACTCCCAAAGGTCTCTTCTGTGGTTCACCTCTAGGGGCCACTCAAAGGCTCCAAACATCATTCCTATCTTCCAATGACACCTCAAGTACCATCAGGTCTGCTGGTTCTTATGGTTCAAGTAGCAGGGCAGCCTGTTGAAGAGCCCTTTTCTGTTCCAGGACCCATGGAATGCTAGTAGCTTTATGAGTCACTTGGTATATGAGCTGGATTAACACACCCAAGTGGTGCATGTGCTCCTTTCTTAGTGGTGGAATAGCCAACCAGGTTCAATGGCTTTGCCTTCACCTTAGAAGGAATATCTCTACATGACCGACACCACTGGGCTCCTACCAATGTTACCAAGATATAAGGTATTTGAATTTTTGTTGGATTTATTTTCCATCCTTTGATATGCATATATGTTATCAATGAGTTCAAAATGGTTGTTACCTCCTAAACACTTCATCAATGAAACATCATGTCATCAATACACTGCACCAGTGTGATGTTTTGTGAAGAGTTATAACAGAGTAGGAGAGTTACTATGTCCTTGAGGCAAAACTGTAAAAGTATGCTGCTGGCATTGCCAACTGAAAACAAATTGTTCCTGCTGGTCCTTATGGACAGGTACTGACAAAATGGCAGGAGATGTGTTAATTTGCTCAAGTAAGGACACTATATCCGGTAGAGCAGCTTCAATTGGAGTTAGTACCTGATTGAGTTTTCAAGAGTCAACTGTCATTCTTCATGACCCGTCTGCCTTCTGCACTGACCAGATAGGAGAGTTAAAGGGAGATGTGGTGGCAATCACCACCCATGCATTTTTCAAGTCCTTGGTGGTGGCACTAATTTCTGCAATTTCTCCAGAAATACGATACTGTTTTGATAGACTGTTTTCTTTGACAGAGGCAACTCTAAAGGCTTCCATTTAGCCTTTCTAACTATAATAGCCCCCACTCCACAGGGCAGGGAACGAATGTGAGGATTCTGCCAACTTCTAAGTATATCTATCCCAATTTTATATCCTGGAACAGAAGAAATAACCAAAGGATAAGTTCATGGACCTATTGAACCTACTGTACCAACTGTGGTATAGACACCAGTCAAAACTCCCTTAATCACCTGGCCTCCACCAGCTGTTACATTAATTGGAGGACTACAATGCTTTTTTAGCTATCCCTAAATCAGTTAAAATTCAGTATCCAAAAGACCTTGAAAAGTCTGATTGTCTCCTCTCCCCCAGTGTACAGTTATCCTTGAAAAAGGCCTTGGGTCCCCCTGAGGAAAAACTAGAAAAAGGTTAACAGTAGAAATCTTAGGTAACTTTTTTCTTTTTTAATTGATTTTATTGAACTATATACTTCCCCCTCCCTTCCTTTCCCTTCCATTCAACCCTCTCCCATGGTCCTCATGCTCCCAATTTACTCAGGAGATCGCTTTTTCTACTTCCCATGCAGATTAGATCCATGTATGTCTTAGGGTCCTCATTGTTGTCTAGGTTCTCTGGTTTTGTGAATTATAGGCTGGTTTTCTGGTTTTATGTCAAAAAGACATTTATGAGTGAGTACATATGATATTTGTCTTTCTGGGCCTGGGTTATCTCACTCAATATGATGTTTTCTAGATCCATCCATATGCCTGCAAACTTAAAGATGTCATTTTTTTGCTGTGTAGTACTCCATTGTGTAAATGTACCACAGATCCTTATCTATCACCATGCACAAAACTCAACTCCAAATGGATCAAAGACCTCAACATAAAACTAACCACACTGAACCTCATAGAAGAGAAAGTGGGAAGTATACTTGAATGCATTGGTACAGGAGACTACTTCCTAAATATAACCCCAGTAGCACAGACACTGAGAAAAACAATAAATGGGACTTCCTGAAACTTAAAAGCTTCTTTAAAACAAAGGACATGATCAACAAGATGAAACAGCAGCCTGCAGAATGGGAAAAGTTCTGCACCAACCCCACGTTGGACATAGGGCTATCTCTAAAATATACAAAGTATTCAAGAATCTTGTCATCAAAAGAACAAAGAATCCAATAAAAATGGAGTACAGAGAACACTCAACAGAAGAATCTAAAATGGCTTAAAGACACTTAAGGAAAAGTTCAACGTCCTTAGCCATCAGAGAAATGTAAATCAAAACAACTCTGAGATTCCATCTTACACCCGTAAGAATGGCCAAGATCAAAAACACTGATGACAACTTATGCTGGAGAGGATGTGGCTTAAAGGGAACACTCCTCCATTGCTGGTGGGAGTGCAAAGTGATGCAGCCCCTTTTATTATTAGTATGGTGATTTCTCAGAAAAGTATGAAACAACCTACTTCAAGACCCAGCAATATCACTTTGAGGTATATATCCAAAGGGTGCTCATCATACCACAAGAACATGTGCTTAACTATGTTCATAGAAGCTTTGTTTGTCATAGCAGAACCTGGAAACAACCTAAATGCCCCTTGACCGAAGAATAGAACTTTTAGGTATCTTATCGGGATCCTTCATCTAGATAACCCTTAATTCAAAGGGTTTCGGGTCTGAGAACTGGCTCAAGCCTGGATATTGATTCACTGTGAGATTGCCTTTTGTCATAATCCAATGCAGCCTTTCTTTCATTTCTTTGAGAATTTTTCTCCTTATACAGGTAAAAAAAATGCAGTGGACTTCTTATCTTCTTATCTGTTTTATGAAACACCACAACTGATTATCCAGTACTAAAGGTACATATGAGTAATGCCACTATAAAATTCCCTTTGCCTGTGCTGACCATTACAGGTTAGGTCATTATGAGCATTGCTTTGTTTACACTGCTCTTTATGAAAACTATGATACTTTACCTCATCAATTCAGTGCTGCCACCTGGCCCCTGCTACCTCAGGGCCAAACTAAACCCATGGCATTTAATTCATTCAGTTGAACAGTGTCATCTCCAATCCTAAAGTCTGGCACAAGGAAAAGGGCGACAACAAAACTCTTCAAATGTGCTGGTGCCCCTCTCCTCAGTTTGCATCTTACAGGATTCATGAAGAAATGTCAACGTGTCTTTCAAGCCTTCCCATTGGAGAGGACTGTGTTTTACACATCGCACCCACTCTTGCACCGCAATTTCCGTGAGCCTTAAAAATCCTCTCATCAATACTAAGTCAAGGGATATCAGGCATCTACCGATCCTTTTCTGCAGACCTGCTCTTAGGGTCACTAAATCCATTGCCACTCACTATTGATGAATCAAGGTAATCAAAGACATTGTTTTTTTAAGTTTGAAACATAGTTTTTAAAGTATTCTCCAAGTTCCCATCAGAAAGAGTGACTGGAGAGGCCCCAGAAGCTGAAGATGCTGGTGAATTTGAAGGTGCTGGTGAATTAAAAAGTCAATCCTAGAAACTTAAAAGACTCACACTTGAAGCAGGAAATTTCAAAGAGAGTTCCGACTATATTGGCAGTTTGTTAGTCTCTTTCTTCTGTGTCCTGCAGAATGTCTGGCAGACTTTTTAATGTGTCACCCTTGAAAAATTCTGCCAGATACTATGGGTCTGTAGGCTAAAAATGGATGCCCTTATGTTACGTTACACGCCCTTCTACTTCTGTCTCTCTACACCACTCAAGTATCAAATCTTCTGTATTTGTCAAAGTTTTCTAGACTCACAGAAATTATGGAATAAATCTATTCATTCATCCATCCATCCATCTATAACTATATCTAAATCTAATCTATATCTGTATAAAATTTATTGGAATGACTTTCAAGCTACAGCCCAATTAATCCAACAATGGTGAGCTTTGAATGGAAAGTCCAAGAATCTAGTAGTTGCTCAGTCACACAAAGCTGTGTGGCTCAGGTGGTCTTCTTCTGTATATGCTGAAATCATGAAGAAGTAGGCTCCAGTGACAGAGGAGGAGTGGATATGCTGGCGAGGCTAGATCAAGCAGTCAAAGAAGAAAACCTTCAGTCTTCCATTGTCTCTATATAGGCTTCCAGCAGAAGATGTGGCCCAGATTGAAGGTGTGTCTTCCCACCTAAAGATCTGGATCACAAGTGTGCCCTCCACTTCTGAATTGTAGTTCATTCCAAATATGGTCAAACTGACTACCAACAGTAGCCATCAAAACAGCTATCTAATTTTATACATTTTCAGACTGGTTACAATTGAAATCAAGTCACTATTGACAGCTATTTCCTTAGACATAACTCATTTTACATGGATTATATCTATGACACATTCCACATATAATTTCCCTGGGTTTGTTTACTAAAAAATAAGGGTTTTGCAATTTTTTGAAATCCTTGTATATCTATATAATATATCATAATCATACTCATCCATTAATCTCTCCCTTCATCTTCCCACCAGGGCCTTCTTTTGTAAAACAGTGTCCAAGATTATAGCCTTCCATTTTAAAGGGAATCCCATTAAAAGCAGTGTGGTTGCAACAAGGTCAATCATGCCATCCTTGTAGGCCCATATTTACTACATAGTGTGACAGCCAAGTTTTTGGGCCATAGTTGGTTTTCAAGTCAGCTACTGACCTGCCAGACAACCTGTGGTTACCTAACAAAAGGCTCAGAACGTATTGCTCCTTTTCTTCTGTTATTATGTAGATCGCCTGGGAAGAGGTGGGAATTCCAAGCTGGTGATGGAGTTGCAGGTGTTACTGTACTCACGTGTCCCTGGAAAGAAAATATTAATGGGCTTCCACCTTGGTTTATCTGGGGGAATAAAAGGTGTCTGAATAATAAATGCGGGTGATCTTCAGGAATGAATGAAGCATGAGACTCCCTTCCAATATTGCTGCATGAACTGTGTCTCATTTTTTTCCGCGCATCCGTATCAGTCCAGTTGGGGAAATGTAGTTTTATGATGGGGCATCGGACCCCAACACATCCTACAAGGAGACTACTTAAATCTCATTAACAACTTGATAGTTGCAGGAAACCCCTGAAATATACTAGTCCCTTCTTCCCCTAGTCTGACCATACTTATCGTTCCCTCCTTCCCAGGAAGTACTTCTGAGAGACACTCTCAGAAAAAACAAGCTGCCTAGAAGGTTTTCAAATAAGCTCAGCTGCCTAGAAGAGTCTCAGACAAAACAACTTAATGTCCTGGAAGAACCAAATAAGCAAAAATGCCTGGAAGAGTTAGAAACCAGCTGAACCACCTGAAGGAAAGAGAAATCAGTGACACTCTGCAACCTCTTGAACTACTTGGATGCTGCGTGGTATGCTTTCCAGCTTTGATGAGTTGTCAGCAAAACATGGGTGAGTTTTGGTGCTCAAGATGCCATTATGATTGCTCTGTTAGTAAGCTCAATAAAATTCATTGGTCACCAAGTTGGACTTTGGTGGAATCTTTATTTTGGTCTGTTGTCAGAACCCTATCTGGAGTTAGTAGACATGTATTTACAGGAAAAGGGGTACAGAACACTTTCTCAACATCATGTACCTTTTTTCATGAGAAGTCATTGAATATAACTTGTACATTTCATTTATGCATGGCTCTGCTGCATAAATAATGGCACAAGCTGCCTGCCAGTAGTCACACCCCAAAGAAAGGGACTTTCCCTTTACCAACCATCAAGCAATTATCAGTTAGTTGTGGAAACCAGAGAGTGTGTGTCCCCTCTATATACTGGGATATTTAATTGGTTTGATCTTTTTTGGTCTATGCAAAGAATGACATCCATTGTGAGTTCATATGATCAATGGTTGTGTTATCGAGCAGACAGTACATTACACCAATCTTCTTTATAAGGTAACTCATACATTTTCTGTCCCTGCTTGCTGAATTTCCCTGAGCATTGGGGAGTCAAGAACTCCATAGATATCCTGTCTAAATTTGAGCATTCCAAGTAGCTTATTCTCATTACGTTGACTAGTTAACTGTCTCTGAAATTAACCACTATCTACCACAAAATGAAGCTACTCTAACAGAGGTTGGGAATAGTCTAAGACTGTGGACATAAACATACATATTAAGAATTCCCCCATGGAAAAAGCCTCAAGTTCAATCAAGAGAGTATCAAGAGAGTGGTTTATTACCCCTCCCCAAAGAATCTTGCCATTATCACACCAATGGGAACATCTGAGAGGTCAGTATTATAGTTTTGGTAATATCCACATAATGTCTGATTACTGTAAAGTACCAATGTTGTATATGTGGTACACATAACTGTGTGTATATATATATATATATATATATATATATATATATATATATATGGTGGTGGTATGTGTATTGTATGGTGTATGTATGTTATGTGTATGATGGTGTTATGTATTATGTGTATGGTACTGTTATGTATATCACATATACAACCAATGTTTTATATATATATATATATATATATATGGCTTCATTTAAATTTCTTTTTGTAGTTTTTCATTTATTCTTCTCTCATATATTACACATCAATGGCAGTTTTTCCACCCTTTTCTCTTCCCAGTCCCTCCGCCCACCTCTCCTCAAGATCCATTCCTCCTCTGTTTCTTTTTAGAAAAGAACAGGCTTCCCAGGGATATCAAACAAATATGGTATAATAAGATACAGTAAGGCTATACACAAACCCTCATATCAAGAGTAGACAACACAACCAAGTAGGATGAAAAGGGTCCCAAGAGCAGGCAAGAGTCAGACATAGCACCCACTCCCATTGTTAGCAGTCCCACAAGAACACCAAGCTACACAACCATAACATATTGACAAAGGACATAATGGAGCATTACTCAGCTGTTAACAATGTCATGAAATTTTCAGGCAAATGGATGGAACTAGAAAAAAATCATCCTACTAAAACTGAGAAGCTTCTGTAAAGCAAAGGCCACTGTCACAAAGACAAATAGGCAACCTACTGACTGGGAGAAGATCTTCACCAACCCCGCAACAGACAAAGGTCTGATCTCCAAAATATATAGAGAACTCAGGAAACTAGACTTTAAAATGCTAATTAACCCAATTAAAAAATGGGGCACTGAACTGAACAGAGAATTCTCAGCAGAGGAAGTTCAAATGGCCAAAAGACACTTAAGGTCATGCTCAACCTCATTAGCAATCAGGGAAATGCAAATCAAAACAACTTTGAGATATCGTCTTACACCTGTCAGAATGGCTAAAATAAAAAACTCCAAAGATAGCCTTTGCTGGAGAGGCTGTGGAGTAAGGGGAACCCTCATCCATTGCTGGTGGGAATGCAATCTTGTGCAACCACTTTGGAAATCGGTGTTTCGGTTTCTCAGGAAATTCAGGATCAACTTACCCCTGGACCCAGCAATACCACTCCTGGGAATATACCCAAGAGATGCCCTATCACATGACAAGAGCATTTGTTCAACTATGTTCATAGCAGTATTATTTGTAATAGCCAGAACCTGGAAACAACCTAGATGCCCTTCAATGGAAGAATGGATGAAGAAAGTGTGGAATATCTACACATTAGAGTACTATGCTGCGGTAAAAAACAATGACTTCTCAAATTTTGCATGCAAATGGATGGAAATAGAAAACACTATCCTGAGTGAGGGAACCCAGACCCAAAAAGATGAATATGGGATGTACTCACTCATAATTGGTTTCTAGCCATAAACAAGGGTCACGGAGTCTACAATTGGTGATCCCAAAGAAGCTAAGTAAGAAGGTGAACAAAAGGAAAAGCATATAGTTGTCCTCTTGGCTATGGGAAGTAGACAAAATTGCCAGGGAGAAAACTGAGATCTTGGGGGTGGGGTGGAATGGGGGTAAGGGGAGATGGGGAGAGAAACGGGAGAAGGGGAGAATGGGGGGAACTTTTGGAAAAAGGAGGCTTGGGATAAAGGAAGGTTGGATAGGGGAGCACAGAAGCACAATACTTAGTTAAGGGAGCCACCTTAGGGTTGGCAAGAGACTTGAACCTAGAGTGGCTCCCAGATGCCCAAGCCATGGTCCCCAGTTAGTTCCTTGGGCAGCTGAGGATAGGGAACCTGAAATGACCCTATCCTAGAGCAATACTGACAAATATCTTGCATATCATCATAGAACCTTCATCTGGTGATGGATGGAGACAGAGACAGAGACCCACACTGGAGCACTGGACTGAGCTCCCAAGGTCCCAATGAGGAGCAGAAGGAGGGAGAACATGAGCAAAGAAGTCGGGACCACGAGGGGAGCACCCACCCACTGAGACAGTGGAGCTGATCTATTGGGAGCTCACCAAGGCCAGCTGGACTGTGACTGAAAAAGCATGGGATAAAACTGGACTCTCTGAGCATGGCGAACAATGAGGGCTGATGAGAAGCCAAGGACAATGGCACAGGGTTTTGAACCTACGTAATGTGCTGGCTTTGTGGGAGCCTAGCCAGTTTGGATGTTCACCTTCCTAGAAATGGACGGAGGTGGGAGGACCCAGGACTTACCACAGGGCAGGGAACCCTGACTGCTCTTTGGGCTTGAGAGGGAAGGGGAGAGGAGTGGGGGGAGGGGGAGAAGGGTGGGATGAGGGAGAGAAGGGTGGGAGGAGGGGGAGGGAAATGGGAGGCTGGGAGGAGGAGGAAATTTGTTTGTTTTTTTTTCCTTTTCTCAATAAAAAAAAGTTAAAAAAAAAAAAGAAAAAAGTCATCCCGAGTGATATAACCTAAATCCAAAAAGACAAACATGGTATGTACTCACTTATAAGTAGATATTATCTGGTAAGTAAAGGCTAATCTTGCTATAATCTACAGACCAAGAAAGGCTAAGTAACTAAAAGGGTTCAAGGGAGGAATGCGTGGATCTCCTAGGGAAGGAGAAATGGAATAGATTTTGCAGCTCGACAGGAGCAGGCAGGGATGGGAACAGGAGATATCAGGTGGGAGAATGTAGGGAGAGGGTATTGAGAGGGATAATTGGAACTGGTAGCATGAGGGGGGCAATATGGAAACCTAGTACAGTGGAATCTTCCTGGAATCTATGAGGGTGACTCTACTGAAGACTTTATTGATGGGAGGTAAGAAGCCTGAACCATCCTTCTCTAAACAGGCAAAGTTTCCAGTAGTACAACTGTGCCAACATGCCAGTGACAAAACTTTTGATCTAGCCAGGCAGTGGTGGTGCACGCCTTTAATCTCAGCTCCTGGGAGGTAGAGGCAGGCAGATCTCTGTGAGTTTGAGGCCAGCCTGGTCTACAGAGCAAGTTCCAGGACAGGTTCCACAGCTACAATGAAACCCTGTCTGGAAACACCCCCCACCAAAAAGAAAACCTTCGTTCTAAAATTTTCCCTTCCTGCAAAATATGTTGGGGAATGGTGGCACAGAAATTGTGGGAGTGATCAACCAATAACTAGTCTAACTTGAGGTCCACACCACAAAAGGGAACCCATGACTGGCACTGCCTGGATGGCTAGGAACCAGAGTCAGGACAGCCCAGAGATGTTATTAAACACTTTCTATAAACTCTCATTTAACTAAATCCTTATTATAACCTCTAGTTTTTCTTCTTTGTGAATCATCTCTACATTTTATGTAATTATCTTTATCCTCGCTCTTCTTCCTCCTGAGAGCTACAGTTAGAGGTATGACTTACCATGGTGGTCCTACATTTAAAATATTAGTAAAGTTTTTCCTTTTAAGGAGAAGAGATTCTTTCCTATGTGAGACTGCTAAAGCAAGAATAGAAAGGATTTTATTAGTTATCCACAAACTGTCTTACTGAAAAAATTTCCCTCCCGTGGTTTCTCATCTCAATGACCTTTGATACCAAAAGGCAATTTTTTTTTCTTTTTACAGCAATCTGGATATGTATGTACTTTAAATTCACCTTCTGTTTTGTCTTTTATTTTAGCATAGTAGAATTCCCCTGGTAGTAGAATCCTCATTATTTTTCATACTGTTTTACTGATTCCATACTTCCTGTGTTTTGTATCCAAGAAAACTTAAAATTCAGGAACAGTAGCTTCCCTGTTTTCTAAACATGGTGTAGAATTTTGATACATTCAAATCTTTGTGGTAATTCACAGAAAAACCTGGCAGAGGAACTAGTTACAAACTAAAACATTGTTAATGTATTTGGGACCATTTTTAGTACTTAGGGAAGGAAGTCATATATGCTTATGATAAAATTTCCAAATGCTGCCCAAAGATTTGCAGCAAAAAATACATTCTTTGTAGAAACTCACAAAAATAGGCACCAGAAAAATGGTTTGTTTAGCATTCCCAAAATATCCAACTGTATGAGTGAATATATTCTATACATATTTAAATAAGACCATATGACAAATAATTTCAAACCTAGTATGGAACAAGGATAGACATCACTGCTATAGCTTAATAACAACTACAAAATTCAACAAACTGAGAAGTCAACTACTTCAATTAGTGTACCACAAAAATGAGACATAAGGAAAACCTTCACCCCTAAAACTAGAGAGACTGACATATGACAATAGGGGATCACAATTTTAGGAGCTGAAATCTCCAAGAAGAAATATCAGTCAGAACTAACACAAGATGAGAGAACCTAAATTATAGCGGAATTACTGGCAACGTGAAGTAGATTAATCTGTGAGTTTATAAGTATGTGAGGAGCCCTGCACTTCTTTGAGTTTCAGTTCCTATAACTCTACCTGTTATTGACAGGAAGATAAGAGAAAAGTCCCTCACGCGTCTTGCAGTAAGAGGGAAGAAGTAGTTTTTGTAAAAATACATTTAAGAAAGACAGCCATAAAAAATTGTTTTGCCAGATTTTAACACGATGTGAATTTCTTAGAACCTATCTAGTGTAAGGGAATAGAAATTTAAGCCCATACTGTTCTAGCCTTCTTTGTGGGCAATGAAAATACACAACACCAACTCCCTTGATTCATTTTGTTTCACTAAAAGTAACTGATAACCTTAAGGTATTTGAGAAGTTCACAGCTGAGGGACACAGCTCATTAATGGGCTGAAACATGACTGTGGGAGGATGTATCTTTTGCCCTCCCTTCATGTAATACATCACGGAATGCTTATTTATCAGAGATCCTTTCAACCAGTATATCATGCCTGGACTTTAACATAAAGTTACATGGCCTACTACATATCTGGAAGAGATGTAATCATTATAACGAGCTAAAAATTCACTAGACTACCATAAATGTTGAAATACTAAGTTTCTGGCAGGCCCAACTGGTAAGGATTTTTATTTTATTTTATTTTTTTTCTTTTTCCCACCCTTCTCCCCCTCCTCCCACCCTTCTCCCCCTCCCCCCACTCCTCTCCCCCTCCCTCTCCAGTCCACAGAGCAGTCCGGGTTCCCTGCCCTGTGTTAAGTCCTAGGTCCTCCCCCGTCCGTCCATATCTAGGAAGGTGAACATCCAAACTGGCTAGGCTCCCACAAAGCCAGCACATTAAGTAGGATCAAAACCCCGTGCCATTGTCCTTGGTGTCTCATCAGCCCTCATTGTTCGCCATGTTCAGAGAGTCCGGTTTTATCCCATGCTTTTTCGGTCACAGTCCAGCTGGCCTTGGTGAGCTCCCCGTAGATCAGCTCCACTGTCTCAGTGGGTGGATGCACGCCTCGTGGTCCCGAATTCTTTGCTCATGTTCTCCCTCCTTCTGCTCCTCCTTGGGACCTTGGGAGCTCAGTCCAGTGCTCCAGTGTGGGTCTCTGTCTCTATCTCTATCCATCACCAGATGAAGATTCTATGATGATATGCAAGATATTCGTCAGTATTGCTCTAGGATAGGGTCATTTCAGGTTCCCAATCCTCAGCTGCCCAAGGAACTAACTGGGAACCTCATCTTGGGCACTAGGGAGCCCCTCTAGGGTCAAGTCTCTTGCCCACCCTAAAGTGGCTCCATTAACTAAGAACCGTGCTTCCGTGCTCCCCCATCCAACCTTCCTTCATCCCAATCCTCCCCCTTCCCCAAGCTCCCCCCATTCTCCCCCTCTCCCCCCTCTCTCCCCATCTCCCCTTACCCCCATCCCACCCCACCCCCAAGATCTCAATTTTCTCCCCGGCAATTTTGTCTACTTCCCATAGCCAAGAGGACAACTATATGCTTCTCCTTTGGTTCACCTTCTTACTTAGCTTCTTTGGGATCAGCAAGTGTAGACTCCGTGACCCTTGTTTATGGCTAGAAACCAATTATGAGTGAGTACATCCCATGTTCATCTTTTTGGGTCTGGGATACCTCACTCAGGATAGTGTTTTCTATTTCCATCCATTTGCATGCAAAATTTGAGAAGTCATTGTTTTTTACCGCAGCATAGTACTCTAATGTGTAGATATTCCACACTTTCTTCATCCATTCTTCCATTGAAGGGCATCTAGGTTTTTTCCAGGTTCTGGCTATTACAAATAATACTGCTATGAACATAGTTGAACAAATGCTCTTGTCATGTGATAGGGCATCTCTTGGGTATATTCCCAGGAGTGGTATTGCTGGGTCCAGGGGTAAGTTGATCCCGAATTTCCTGAGAAACCGAAACACCGATTTCCAAAGTGGTTGCACAAGATTGCATTCCCACCAGCAATGGATGAGGGTTCCCCTTACTCCACAGCCTCTCCAGCAAAGGCTATCATTGGAGTTTTTTATTTTAGCCATTCTGACAGGTGTAAGATGATATCTCAAAGTTGTTTTGATTTGCATTTCCCTGATTGCTAAGGAAGTTGAGCATGACCTTAAGTGTCTTTTGGCCATTTGAACTTCCTCTGCTGAGAATTCTCTGTTCAGTTCAGTGCCCCATTTTTTAATTGGGTTAATTAGCATTTTAAAGTCTAGTTTCCTGAGTTCTCTATATATTTTGGAGATCAGACCTTTGTCTGTTGCGGGGTTGGTGAAGATCTTCTCCCAGTCAGTAGGTTGCCTATTTGTCTTGGTGACAGTGTCCTTTGATTTACAGAAGCTTCTCAGTTTAAGTAGGTCCCATTTATTCAATGTTGCCCTTAAAGTCTGTGCTGTTGTGGTTACACATAGGAAGCGATCTCCTGTGCTCATCTCCTGTAGGGTACTTACCACTTTCTCTTCTATCAGGTTCACTGTGTTCTGACTGATAGTGAGGTCTTTAATCCATTTGGACTTGAGTTTTGTGCATGGTGATAGATATGGGTCTATTTTCATTCTTCTACAGGTTGACATCCAGTTATGCCAGCACCATTTGTTAAAAATGCTTTCTTTCTTCCATTGTATACTTTTGGCTCCTTTATCAAAAATGAGGTGTTCATAGGTTTGTGGGTTAAGTTTCGGGTCTTCTATACGATTCCATTGGTCAACTTCTCTGTTTTTATGCCAGTACCACACTGTTTTCATCACTGTAGCTCTGTAATAGAGTTTGAAGTCAGGGATGGTAATGCCTCCAGACAGTCCTTTATTGTATAGGATTGTTTTGGCTATCCTGGGTTTTTTGTTTTTCCATATAAAGTTGATTATTGTCCTCTCCAGATCTGTGAAGAATTTTGATGGGACCCTGATGGGGATTGCATTGAATCTATAAATTGCCTTTGGTAGAATTGCCATTTTTACTATGTTGATCCTCCCAATCCAAGAGCAAGGAAGGTCCTTCCATTTTCTGGTATACTCCTCAATTTCTTTCTTCAATGCCTTAAAGTTCTTGTCAAATAGAGCTTTCACTTCCTTGGTTAGAGTTACCCCAAGATATTTTATGCTGTTTGTGGCTATTGTGAAAGGTGAAGCTTCTCTGATTTCCCTCTCTGCTTCCATATCCTTTGTGTATAAGAGGGCGACTGATTTTTTGGAGTTTATCTTGTATCCTGCCACATTACTAAAGGTGTTTATCAGCTGTAAAAGTTCTTTGGTGGAGTTTTTGGGGTCGCTTATGTACACTATCATATCATCTGCAAATAACGAAAGTTTAACTTCTTCCTTTCCAATTCAAATCCCTTTGACCCCCTTATGTTGTCTTATTGCTATTGCTAGAACTTCAAGTACTATATTGAAGAGGTATGGTGAGAGTGGACAGCCTTGTCGTGTTCCTGAGTTTAGTGGGATGGCTTTAAGTTTCTCTCCATTTAATTTAATGTTAGCTGTCGGCTTGCTGTATATAGCTTTTATTATATTTATGTATGACCCTTGTATCCCTAATCTCTCCAATACTTTTATCATAAAGGGGTGTTAAATTTTGTCAAATGCTTTTTCAGCATCTAATGAAATGATCATATGGTTTTTTCTTTCAGTTTATTTATATGATGGATTACATTGATAGATTTTCGTATGTTGAACCAGCCCTGCATCCCTGGGATGAAGCCTACTTGATCATAATGGATAATTTTCCTAATGTGTTCTTGGATTCGGTTTGCCAGTATTTTGTTGAGGATTTTTGCATCGATGTTCATGAGTGAGATTGGTCTATAATTTTCTTTCTTGGTTGAGTCTTTGTGCGGTTTTGGTATCAGAGTAACTGTAGCTTCATAAAAGGAATTTGGCAATGACTCTTCTGTTTCTATATTGTGAAATACATTAAGGAGTATAGGTATTAGCTCTTCTTGGAAGTTCTGGTAGAATTCCGCATTGAAACCATCTGGTCCTGGGCTTTTTTTGGTAGGGAGGTTTTTGATAACCTCTTTTAATTCTTCGCGACTAACAGGTCTATTTAGATTGTTCACCTGGTCCTGGTTTAACTTTGGTATATGGTATTTATCTAAAAAAGTGTCCATTTCCTTTACATTTTCCAGTTTTGTGGCATATAGGCTTTTGTAGTAAGATCTAATGATTCTCTGAATTTCCTCTGTGTCTGTGGTTATGTCCCCCTTTTCATTTCTGATCTTATTAATTTGCAAATTCTCTCTCTGCCGTTTGATTAGTTTGGATAGGGGTTTGTCAATCTTGTTGATTTTCTCCAGAAACCAGCTTTTTGTTTCATTGATTCTTTGGATTGTTTTCTGTGTTTCTATTTTGTTGATTTCAGCCCTCAGTTTGATTATTTCCAGTCTTCTACTCCTCCTAGGTGAGTCTGCTTCTTTTTTTTCTAGAGCTTTCAGTTGGGCTGTTAAGTCTCCAATGTGAGCTTTCTCTGTTTTCTTTAAGTGGGCACTTAGTGCTATGAACTTTCCTCTTAGGACTGCTTTCATAGTGTCCCATAAGTTTAAGTATGTTGTTTCTTTATTTTCATTGAATTCCAGGAAGACTTTAATTTCTTTCTTAATTTCTTCCTTAATCCAGGTATGGTTCAGTAGTTGACTGTTCAGTTTCCATGAGTTTGTAGGCTTTTTGGGGGTAGCATTGTTGTTGAATTCTAACTTTAATCCATGGTGATCTGATAAGACACAGGTGGTTACTAATATTTTTTTGTAACTGTGGATGTTTGCTTTGTTACCGACTATGTGGTCGATTTTTGAGAAGGTATATTCTGCAGAGAAGAAGGTATATTCTTTCCTATTTGGGTGGAATGTTCTATAGATGTCTGTTAAGTCCATTTGATTCATTACCTCCATTAATTCTCTTATTTCTCTGTTAGGTTTCTGTCTGTTTGACCTGTCCATTGGTGAGAGAGGAGTGTTGAAATCTCCTCCTATTAGTGTGTGCGGTTTGATGGCTGCCTTGAGTTTTAGCAATGTTTCTTTTATGTACGTGGGTGCTTTTAAATTAGGGGCATAGATGTTCAGAATTGAGACTTCATCCTGCTGAACTGTTCCTGTTATGAGTATAAAATGCCCCTCTCCATCTCTTCTGATTGATTTAAGTTTGAAGTCAACTTTGTTAGAGATTAGTATGGCCACACCTGCTTGTTTCTTAGGTCCATTTGCTTGATAAGCCTTTTCCCAGCCCTTTACTCTGAGTAGGTGCCTGTCTTTGTGGTTGAGGTGTGTTTCTTGTAAACAGCAGAATGTTGGATCCTGTTTTCGTATCCAATCTCTTAGCCTGTGCCTTTTAATAGGTGAGTTGAGTCCATTGACATTAAGTGATATTAATGACCAGTGGTTGTTAACTCCGGTCATTTTTTTAGTCGTAGAGTTTGTGTGTTTCCCTTCTTTGTTTTGTGTTGGTGAAGGGTCTCTAGATGTCTGAGTTATTGTGGTCATTGTTGGACTCCTTGGTTAGTGATTTTCCTTCTATTACTTTCTGTAAGGCTGGATTTGTGGCTGCATATTGTTTAAATTTGTTTTTATCCTGGAAAATTTTATTTTCTCCATTTATAGTGAACGAAAGCTTGGCTGGGTATTGTAATCTGGGCTTGCATCCATGGTCTCTTAGTTTCTGAAGTACATCTATCCAGAACCTTCTGGCTTTCATGGTTTCCATGGAGAAGTCAGGTGTAAGTCTGATAGGTTTACCTTTATAAGTAATTTGGCCTTTTTCCTTTGCAGCTCTTAATATTCTTTCCTTATTCTGTATGCTTTGTGTTTTGATAATTATATGGCGAGGGGATGTTCTTTTTTGATCCAGCCTATTCGGTGTTCTGTATGCTTCTTGAACCTTCATAGGGTTCTTGAATCTTTCTTTAGGTTGGGAAAGTTTTCTTCTATAATTTTATTAAATATATTTTCTGGACCATTGAGCTGCACTTCTTCTCCTTCTTCTACTCCTATTATTCTTAGATTTGGTCTTTTTATTGTGTCCCATATTTCCTGAATATTTTGTGATGAGAGTTTGTTGGACTTGCTGTTTTCTTTGATCAGAGTGTTTATTTTCTCTATGGTATCTTCAGAATCTGAGATTCTTTCCTCTATCTCTTGTATTCTGTTGGTTATGCTTGTTTCTGTAGACTCTGTTTGTTTACTTAAATTTTCCATGTCCAGCCGGCCCTCTGTTTGTGTTTTCTTCTTTGCCTCCATTTCAGTTTTCACGTCTTGCACCGTTTCCATTCTCTGTTTGATTGTTTTTCCTTGGTTTTCTAGGGTATCATTCACTGATTTATTCAGTTCTTCAAACTTTCTGTTATATTTCTCCTCCATTTCTATAAGGGCATTTTTTACATGCTGTTTAAGGGTGTCAATCACTTTCATGAAGTCAACCTTTTCTACTTCTTCTTGATTAAGGTGTTCATGTCCTCCCGATGTGAGGTCGCTGGTTTCTGGTGGCTTCATGTTGCTTTTCAGCTTGTTGGGCGAATTCTTGCCTTGGCGTCTACCCATCTCTTCTTCCAAATGCTCCCTTATGGATCTTCTTTACCGGATCAGGTCTCCTTGCCTACCCAATGCTGGATCTCCCCAACGTTGTCTCTCCCCAATGCTGGGTCTCCCCAAGGCTGGGTCTCCTGGCTCCGAGAGATCAGGCCTCCGTGCTGATGGGCAGGTGGCAAACAAAGCGCCTACCCTGCTTGGTGCAGGCAGGCCAAAGAAACAAAGGAACTCCCGCCTGCTTGGGTGCCCCGAGGATTCGGACCCAGTGCCCAGACAGGCTGGGCTGGGTGATGTTATGTGCAGAAAGAGGGCGGTGGGGCAAATTGGGGAGGGTTCTGGATGGAAGCTGGGTGGGCTATTAAGAAAGAGGAGGTATGCAGGGAGTGGGGGCCCTGCCGAGAGCTCAAGAAGGATAGGGGGCCAAGGAAGCTCTGAACTCCCCTTCCCGGGCTGGCGCTGCAGGGTCAGAAACTCACCCCAACGCTGGGTCTCCTGGCGCCTAGAGATCAGGCCTCCGTGCTGGTGGGCAGGTCGCAAACAAAGAGCCTACCCTGCTTGGTGCAGGCAGGCCATAGAAACAAAGAGACTCCAGCCCGCTTGGGTGCCCCGAGGATCTGGTAAGGATTTTTTCATCAGTTGCTACAAGGCAAATTCATGAAAACAGATTAAGAATCTACTTTCTTTAAATATTCAAATACCAATGTACAGCGTCAAGGGAAAAAAAAAGAAATAGGAACTAAATTAAGAAACAAAGTCAATTCATGAAAACCAAGCCCAATACAGCAGAGATGTGATTTACATCACATATTTAATAGTAACTGTCATAAACCTATATTATATGCTCTAACAAAGTGAAAACTTTCAACAATGAAATAGAAAACATCCGCTTTGGAATAGGTAATCTTTCTTTCCTCAGTAGGTTGTTGTTGATACACAGACTCATAACTTGTTGAAGAATTGACTATTATATGCTCAGCCTCCAATTCTCAGAAACCTTGTGGAAGAGGAAGCAGGAAGAATATAAGAGCTTGAAAGGAAAGGAAAGGAAAGTACCACAATTTTTTTTTTATTCTGGACATGACAAACCCACTGGACTCATGAAATCAAGACAAATGTGTTGACACACACAAGATTCAACCCTTTAACATACCATTACGAATAAAGGAGAGGCTTGGGAGGCCTCCCTTTTCCTTGAGGGATCATTGGCAGTTTATAATTTCTGAAGGAGAAGAAGACATTTGTTAGTTGACATTAAGTTAGCTGTCTATGATCTAGGAAATAATCTCCACCAGTGCTCATAAATATAACCTTAATTCAAGTTAGTGGGTCACCAAAAATATGTGAATGTAAAAGAATTTGTTCATAAGAAGATGGGGTTTATCAGCATTGGGATATGGCTAAGGAGAGAAGTAAAGGTAAAAATTATCAAAACACAGTATATATGTGCATGACATTGTCAAAGAAAAGAAACAAAAAGAAAATTTTATACATACATACCACATTCTTTGATCAAAGTCTCCTTATTTTCACTTATCACATTTCTTTCCCTAGAAAAGCTCTTCTTCCCAAGTTCCTTTTCTAGTTTCCTATCTTTTTTTGTATGAGTTCCTTAATTTAATTAGGGTCTCCTGACGAAGCATAGGCAGGGGTCATCTGTTATTTAGTTGAGCTAGTGCAGCATATTAGTGATTCTAACCTTTAACTGCAGTCATTTGTTTGCAGCACATCGATCGGTTATGAGTCATGCACTGTCACCCACTCGAAACAGAAGCGTCTCTGAGCAAAGCTGGGAGCAGCACTAATTCGTAAGTACAAATGGAAATATAGAGAAAGCAGTTTAACATTAAGTAAATTTACCAAGAAGTCATTAGTAGGTTCCTCTCTAGGATCTATTACCTCCCAAGCTATGGACTTTGACCACATAATACCAGGTTTGAGTTCTTCCTGTGAATTGGTAGTTGAGATTCCTTAATAGGCCTAGGAAAAGGTATAGTGACAAGGACACTACCAACCTCTTCATTACTTATTGTCCTCTTTAAGTGTAATCCTGGAAAAGATCAAACCAGCCAAAATCTCAAAATGAGTTGGAGAAGGACTTAGGAATTTTCACCAGCAGCTGAGGGGCTATTGTCTGTTGGTGGCTGGTGGCAGGAGAGTCAGTTTACTTCACAGTTACAGCCCTTGGGAGGCTACACCTGTCCTACTTGGTTGTTCAACACCTACACATACAGGTAGCATTGAGTGGTCTCATTTGTTTTGTTTCTTTGCTCTCTTCTTTTAAAAATTGAAAATGAAATTGGGAATTATAGTGATAGCGGGTAGGAAAAAAAATTCAGGGATCAAAATTCACTATAACCATGTATGAAATTCTCAAAATTTAAGAATTTTATGGGAGAATATAATTGGAAGAATAGTACATCAGGAAATTATTTGCTCCAGTTAAACAACTGACATATCTTCAGCATATTGTCCTAGAGAAGCAGTTTATAGTTACATGTTCTAGGAAGGGACTATTTAATGGCCATAAGACGTTACCAGTGAAGTCCACTGAGCCAGATGATGTGTGGCAATTGATTGGTTGTTCACTCTGGATAATATTTTCCAATCTAAGTGCAACTGTAAGAACTGAAAATGTGCCAAACCTTTAGTCATTGTGCAGAATGACTCTACATGAACCCGATCTGTAAGACAGCTTTTGCTTTTAGACTTAAACTATGAAAGTACTAGTGATCAGTAAGAAAATGCATTGCACAACTACCATATCAGAAAATTACAAGAGCTAATAATACCTTTAATGTATGAATCCCTTCCACATGTCAACCATAAGTAAAGCTACTGTCATATTCAGAGGCATGTAATTCCATAGCCAGTCTGCAAGAATAGGCATTATTTTCTGTGTTTCATAAATGAAGACTAGAAACTCTGAGATAAAAAATATCTAAGAAATAATTAATTGAAATCCTATCTGAAGTTATCTGAATGAGATAAATTTGAAAATATTTTGGTATCTTTTTAAAATGATTTGTTTACTTTTAATAATATAATATTTGTATTAGCTCTTAGAGAATTACAAACCTTGATTATATTCACCCCTACCGCTTCCCTCAACTCCTCCCAGATCCACTTTATGTCCTCTGTGTTTTTGTTTTAAAAGATATTATCTCAAGCAGCTGTTTGATTCTGCAGCTCATATGATCTTCTCAGACCCTCTTCTATGATGTTCCTTGAGCCTTAAGTGTAAATGCTGTTTTTTAAATGTATTGGTTGGGCTGGGTACCCCATAGTCAGTTGATCTCTGCAGCTTATAGATAGCTTGTAGCCTTCTACAATGATATCTATTTGCTTCACAATGAATCTTGCATCAGGGATAAGAACTACATCTGTGGATTTAAGAAAAGTTATTTAGTATGCAGTCAGAGGTCATACTGTTTAGAAAACTGCTAACATTACGTTCTCCTATAGCATCCATGGTTCCACCAGGCAGATGTAGTTGACAAAATTTGTAGTGCCAAGCACAAATTCCATACTACTGATGAGCCTTAAGTCCAGTTATGTGACTATTGGTTACACCCATGATATACGTGTCACCATTGCACCCTTTGAAATATCTTGGTGTGTCAGTGATTTCTGTGGTACACTGTTGTTACATCTGTATATGGCTAGTGTTTTCATTTCTCTCTTGGCAGCTTTTCAGCTTCTTGTAAATATATGAGATCTAGTCCTCAAGCTTCTAGGTTAGATCTTGATATATTCCTCTGAATCCTGTGCCTGAAGTTTGTGGTGTCTTCAATAATACAGTCTCAACTTCTTTTTCTGGAATGCACCAAGGGCAACAACAATAATTTATACTGTTTGTGGGGGTGTCTCTTTACATTTCTGACCAACAACTAAAGGGAGATTTCTGATTACTGATAGTATATTATTTGTTATTTTATGGTTTATGTGGGGAGCATTATCACCTCAATTGCTATAACTTCAGTATATATATAATTTTAAGTAGTAATAACTGACTTCCTCATGAATTTATTCCTAAACATCCTTACTGTTATGTTTCTTCCTTCTTCCTCTGTGTTGATATTCCTTCTTCCCCAGGTAATCTCCACACATTGCTTTTTTTTTCATTTCCCCCTTCATAGCAACTATGTCCTACTATTTTTTTTTTCTCTGGTACTTCTCCCCACAAAACATCATGGTTTATTTTTACTTTTCTGATATTTGTGGTTACTTTAGAATATGTACTTTAATCTAAAGATTTAGAGCTAGCATCCACAAATAAGAAAAATTCGATATTTTTATTTTTACTTCATAATTAATTCTCTCAGCATAATATTTTATAGTTCCATCTATTTATCTCCAAGTTTCATGATTACAGTTTCTTTTCAGGTGTAAATAGTATTCTATATTATATATGTACTACATTTTCATTATTCATTCATCAGTTGAAGAACATTTAGACTGTTGATGTTCCATACATATTATTAAGAGAATTCCAATGAACATGACCGAGCAGGTACCTATGGAGTACAATGTCAGGTATTTTGGTTATATGCCTCTCAGTGGTATAGCTGGGCCATATGAAAGATTTATTTTTAGCTTTTTGGGAATGTCTCACATTGACTTCTAGAGTGGCTTGCAAATTCAACAACAGTGAAAGAGGATTACCCTTTCCTTACATCCATGTCAGCATTTGTTGTGAGTTGTTTTGTTGATCTTTGCCATTTTGACTACAGTAAGATGAAATTTCAGGTTTTTAATTTATACTTCCCTAATTGGTAAGGATGCTGATATACTTTTGTTTTGTTTCAAGAATTATTTGCTATTCCTAAGACTTATTTTTGCATGGACCTAGACTTTGAGGTAAGAGCGTTCAGTGAGGATAGCCTACATTGCCTGCAATCTGTACCTGGAATTATTTTCAACTCTCTTCATTTTCTGTGACAAAAGTTTGGCATATTCCACAGCATTCACTAAGTTATTAATGTGATCTTTCTTCAGAGGAATATATTAGTTGTTGTGTAATATCCTATTTTGTAAATGTACCATATTTTCTTTATCCATTCTTCGGTCGAGGGGCATTTAGGTGAAGAAGGACTCTAAAAAGAAATCCTACAGTAGCTCAGAATTGAGTATAATAAAGGGTTATTTATTTAGGTGTAGACTTACAGATCACAATCCTCTGCATGAATGGGGAACAAGAACCAAATCACACCATAGGAAGAGAGGCTGGACACATGCTCTACATGAGCATATGTAGTATCAGAGGCCACACCCAAGTGGGCAGGTAACTTAAAGGTTACTGGCTGTACGAATTTCTACAGTACCTCCCACTATTGATTAAATAAGAAAGTTTTAAGCCTAATACAAAATTATATACAATAAGAACAAATACCAGGTATAAAAATTAGAATTACAACAGCATAAACAATATCAAGCAAGAAACATATAATAAATGTTTCGATAATTATCCTATCGTAAGGAGTTTAAAACTTGTATTGTAAATAACTTGGTCAAGTCACAAGAGGAAAGTAACTACAGTTATCTAGTTTTCAACCCTATTGAAGACCTGAGAAGGGAAATAATATTACTTGAGTAAGTAGAAAGTGCAATCAAGCAATTTCTAAAATATGCAATTAATAACAGAGACAGCTGGCTACCTGGGTAATCACCCAAAGTCTCATTTGCAATGTTGGAGCAACCAACTTTGGCTAAGGCTTAGAGTTACTGACAGACCATTTCAGAGGCAGGAAATTTTTCAAAACCATCTTAACCTGTCTTGGCAAGATTTGACAGTCTTTTTTCTTGTATCCTGCTTGTCCTATCCAGACATCATGCATTTTGTCAGTGATCGAAGCATGGACAGTTCCTTGCCCAAAGACCAGATTTGACAAGAAGAAAACAAACTCCAAGTGGAGTGTCTTCAGTGCTCAACGTTCTCTCAGGAATAGATCAGTGCTGCCAGGAGCAATCGTGTCTCACGTCAACAGAACCCTGAGGTATTTAAATTCCATATTCTACAGCTCTTTGAAGTGGTTGAAAATTACATGGCTATGAAAAATAAAATCTCTATGTATCTAAAGACCCTGATTAGTCTAACTGTAAGTATGACAAACATGGATGACTATTGACCTATAACTCTTAATACCTATATAACTTAAAGACTAAGACTTCATATTAGAATATTGAAAAAACCTTTAAACAGCTGTGCAACAAATGAGGACAATGATCTCAAAATATAGACAATGTATAATTATCTTGATCAGAGGTAGAAATGTATATTGCAATATGATATTATTTCCTAAAATTGTATCAATATACAAAATATCTTAAGCATGCATGCATACAATTTGACAAAATAAGTTTTCCTAAGTATACAAATATTGTAGATAAAAATAGGAACATAGTTAATATAATTTAAGTTTGTATCAATATACAAGAATCTAAACCAATGTAAATTGCCTATAAATAATAGCTCATGAGTATTTGCTATATTACTATTATTATTAGTGTGAGTAAGCTCAGACTAATCTATTATCCCATTCAATTTTCCTTTTTTTTTTCAAAGAGATTCCTGAGCTTACATAATTTTCCTCCAACCCAAACTCTATGACTGTTATAATCAATCACTAAATGATGTCCCTAACCCTGGGACAAACTTTGTTGGGAGAGGGGACTTCATCTTTTAGAATTACTTCCAGCTGTCATAGATGTGATGTTATTTCTATGGGATCCTGTGAAAGTAAAATGATGGTTAACTTCCAAGATTACTGTCTGGTATAATTGCAAGTAATCTCTAAGTATTCAGTAGGGATTTTCTGAGGTACCTATTTAGAGTTCTGGCCAGAAAGCTGTAAGAAAGGGCACCATTTCAACTAACTAAGTTGGACCCATCTTGAGCAGTTGGTACCCAAAACAGGTCTTATAGTAGCGCTAACAGCATCATAATGCCATGTCAACCAGGTGTGGTTGTTGTTGTAGGACCCCATCTTTTTCCTGGAAGCTTCAATGATTACTGCAGGAAAATTTATTGTTCATAGTGGAAATTTTAAACATTATTTATACAGACATATATTCAATGAAAGGCATGATAGAGACAAAAATATGCATGAAGAAAAGCAATTTTTTTCTAAATTTCTTTTTTCCTTTCTGTCCTATAACATGGCTCCTGACATGAGACAGAAAGTCTGAATGTTTCTTTTAACAACATGCTTGGATTTAGAAAAGGACAAAGTCATTGATCAACTCCAAAGCCAGCTCTCTATATATAGATGTATATGCTTTGATCACCTGTCCTTATAAGTCATATTCATTTTTCTTGATGATCCTTATGGGATAGTTATTTTTCCTTCTGTCAGCATCCAAACATCCAGGATCTCTCCAATATTTGAAGATGAGTATTTTCCTATAAAGACAAGAACTGAATCCTGACCCAAACCTATATGGTTTCCTTGCCACCTGCATGGTTGTCATCTCTGTGGATGAGTCATCCTTTCTTTTTATCAAGAGATTTCTTTTTTTTAAAGTAAATATTTATTAATTTTGATGGTATCCATAACTTTTCTTCTCCTGTTGAAACAAGTACAAAATGCTTTCCTGAATGTAGCATATCTCCTGACTTCCATTGTGAGGACAACACATCCTTGAAATACACTGGCAGATTTAATTCAGAAGACTTTTCTATTATCCAATGTCTCTCTGCTGCTGTTGTCCCTTTCTCATTAGTGTTTAGAAAATTCAAGGTTAATAAAGCATTATGCAATCTATTTCTGGGGGTATTTTCCATCCCTTTTGTTTGTTCAATTTGATCTTTCTACAACTGCCTGACCTGTAGGATTGTATGGTATATCTGTAATATGTTTTATGTTACAATAAGCAAAAATGTTTCATTTTCTTAGAGACATATGCTTGAGCATTATCTGTCTTTATTTTGCAGCTATACCCATGATGGATTTTTAATAAATGTGTAATTATTGAATCAGCCTTTTCTGAGCTCAAAGCAGTTGCCCATTGAAAATCTGAATAAGTATTTGAAGGCATAAGTACAAACAATCCCACGCCAGTTTTGAATTGTGATTAATAAAAGGGTTGCTTATTTAAGGGGAAAAAATTACAGATCACTGTCCTAGACAACAGCCCTCGGCATGACCAGGAACAGAGTCTAGCAGCTGGAAGCAGAAACTGGAAGCAAGAGAGTGAGCACATGGCTACCACTGCTTTTTAAAGCAAAAGAGACCACACCTTAGTGGGCTGGTATCTTAAAGAATATTGGCTGTAGGAGCAGAATGTGCTCCCACAGCACCTCCCCCTTTTGTTTAAATAAGAGAGATTCAAACCCAATACAAAAATATATACATTAGGAACAGATATCAAGTATAATTATAATTACAACCAGCATAAACAATATTAAGCAAGGAACATATGCTAAATGTTTTCATAAACATTCTATCCTATGGAGTCTAAGTCTTGTGTAGGAAATGGCTTGGCTAGATCATAAGAGTACAGTAACTACAACTATCTAATCTTCAACCCCATCAAAGGCCTGAGAAGGGAAATAACATTACTTGAGCAGGCAGGAAGTACAATCAAGTAGCTTCCAAAGCGAGCAATATATGATGGAGACAATTAGCTACCTGAGCAATCACCCAAAGTCTCATTTTGCAACGTTGAAGCAACTAATTTTGGCTTAGGCCTAGAATTGACAGACCACTTTCAGAGGCAGGAAATTTCTCAAAACCATCTTAACCTGTCTTGGCAATATTTGACAGTCCTGATTATCCATTTCTGGACACTATGTAACTTGCCAGTGGTTGAGGCCTTGTCAGTTCCTTGTACAAAGGCCAGTTTTGCAAAGAAGAAAACAAGCTCCAAGTGAAGTGTCTTCAGGGCTCAACATTCTCTAGGAAATAGATTGGTGTTGTCAGAAGCAATCATGTCTCATGGCAACAAAACTCTAAGTTATTTAAATACCATTTTGTAAAGATTCTTGAAGTGGTTGAAGATTCCCTATTTAGACAGAATACAATCTCTATATATCTAAAGAACCTAATTAATCTTACTGTATGTACAACAAACATGAACAACTATTGAACTATAATAATTAATACTTTCATAACTTTAAGAGTAAAAGTTCTGCATTGGGATATAAGAAAAAAAGACTAAAACTTTATGTCAGAATATTAAATAATCTGTAAATAAATGTGCAACAAATGAGGACAGTGACCTGAAAATGTAAACAACCTATAAATATTTTGATCAGAGGGAGGAGTAATATATAAATCAATATGAAAATATGTCCTAAAAGTTTTATCAATATACAAAATGTGCTAAACCAAGGTAGAAACATGCATATATACAATCTGACAAAATAACTTTGCATAGGTGTACAAATGTAAACAAAAGTAAGAGATATAATTTGAACTTGTATCAATATACAAAAACTATACCAATGTAAATTATCCAAAAATAATAGCTCACAATTATTCACTCTGTTACCCACTATTATTATCTCCCCCTTTCTTAAACAAGCATAGTTTTCACCCCCCAACCATCTATCTAGTACAAGTAATAATCAACAAGCCCTAAACAGTGTTCCTAACACTATGGACAAACATTTTTGGGATAGGGGTTGTTGTCTTCTAGAATTGCTTCCTGCTGTCATAGGGGTGATGTTCTCTTAGTGGGACCCTACAAAAATTAAGTGGTGGTTAAGTTCCAAAATTACTGTCTAGTATAGTTGCAAACAATTTCTGAATAGTCAGTAGGGTTGTTTTGTTCTGTTGTCTTGTTCTGTTTTTCAAAGTTCTCATTTGGTGTTCTGGCCAGAATATGAGAAGGTGTACCATTTCAGCAGCTGGTACCCAAAAAAGGGCTCTTATAGTAGTGCTGTCTGCATCACAATGTCATCTCAACTAGGTGGAGTTGTTGTGAGGCCCCATCTTCTTCTTTGAAACTGTAAAGATTACTGTAGGAAAAGGATCTGTAGGAAAATCTATGTTCATCATGAAAAACTTAAACATAATTTACATAAACATACATTCAACAAAGAATGTGATATAGACACAATAAGCAGGGAGAAAGGGAAAGTTTTCCTAAAGTCTTTCTTCTGTCCCATACCAGATGGCTCCTGATATGAGACAGAAATTCTGAATGTTTCTTTTAACAACAAGCATGGATTTAGAGAAGTACAGAGCCATTGTCCAACTCAAAAACCAGCTAAATATATTAATGTGTGTATGTAAATGTAAGTGTAACCCATACCTGGATTCATAAACCATATTCTGTTTCCTAGATGCTCCTTAGTGGATAGTTATTTTTTCTTCTGTATGCATTCAAACATCCAAAATCTCTTGAAATTTTGATAATATATATTTTCCTGTAAAGATAAAAGCAAAACCCTGCCCAAACCCTTATGAGCTTTCCTTACCACCTGTATGGTTGTTACCATTGTGGATGAGGTATCATTTCTCTCTTTCAAGATGTTTCTCCTTTTCAAAGCAAATCTTTATTAATTTTGATGGCATTCATAATTTTTCTTCTCCTGTGGAAACAAGAGGGAAACTCTTTCCCCAATGTAGTACATCTCCTGGTTTCCATTGTGAATCCAACACATCCTTGAAATATACTGGTTGATTCAATTCAGAAGTTTGTTCCATTATCCAATGCCTCTCTGCTGCTGTTGTTCCTTTCTCATTAGCGTTAAGAAAATTCAAGGCTAATAAAACATTATGCAATCTATTTCTGGGGGTATTTCCCATCTCTTTCTGTTTGTTCAGCATATCATTTATAGTACGATTTGACCTTTCTATAACTGCCTGACCTGTAGAATTATTTGGTATACCTGTAATGTGCTTTATATTATAATAAGCAGAAAAACACATTTCGTTTTTTAGATACATATGCTGGACCATTGTCTGTTTTTATTTGTGCAGGTATACTCATGATGGCCATAACTTCCAATAAATGTGTGATTACTGAATCAGTCTTTTCTGAGCTCAAGGCAGTTCCCCATTGAAAACCTGAATATTTGTCTATGGTATGGTGTACATATTTTAATTTACCAAATTCCATAAAGTGGAACATATCCATCTGCCAGATTTCATTCCTTTGAGTACCCTTTGGGTTACTCCCTGTAGGCAATGGTGTTTGATTGTAGAAAGAGCAAGTAGGACACCTCTTTATAATCTCCTTAACTTGTTGTCATGTAATAGAAAACTCTTTCTTTAAAGCATTGCTATTGAAATGATTTTTTAATGAAATTCAGAGTCCTCCTTCAACATACTTCCAATCAATAATTGATCAATTTCTGCATTACCTTGTGCTAGAGGACCTGGCAGACCTGTATGGGATCAGATGTGTGTTATGTATATGGGACAGAGCCTATTCCTGATTATATCTTAAACTTGTGTGAATAATGAAATCAATTCGGTATCATCTGGTATAAATTCCACAGTTTCAATATGCAAGATAATTCTTTCTGCATATTGTGAATCAGTAACTATATTAAGAGTTTCTTTAAAATCCCTTAGTACTAAGAGAAATAACATATAATTCTGCCTTTTGGACGAATTATAAGGGCTTTGTTCCACCTTGCTCAAATCTTCTTATTTGTAACCTGCCTTTTCTGATGTTCTTTTTTTCATCAGTATAGAATTTATGGCCTCCAGTTATTGTTGTGTCCCATACAATGCAAGGAAGGATCCAAATAGTTCTCTTTGTAAGGTTAATTCTATCACTTTTGGAATAATTGATATTAATCTCTCCTAAAAGTTAGCACAAACTCTTTGCCAAGGTTCATTGTCTTCCCATAATTTTTTAATTTTATCAGTAGTATAAGACACTATAGTCTCTCCTGGGACTATACCTGCTAGTTGAAAAAGGCTCAATTTTCCTTTTATAATTAATTAAGAGACATTATCCACATAAGTTTTTAATTTTTTACTTGGTTTATGTGGTAAAAGTTCCATTCTAAGATAATACCTTCCCATTGCATTAAAATTCTTGTAGGAAAAATTCTGGAAGGCAATATGACTAAAATGCAATTAAGATTTGGATTCACCTCATTCACATGTGCCGCCTGTAATTTTCCTACAACCATTAATTCCTTTTCCACTTCAGCTATTAATTCTCTGGGACTATTTAAATATTTGTTATCATTTAAAGTTTTATTTAAATGAACCATTAGTTCATGTGTTATTCCAACAGTTGCTCATAAACTGGAAATGTCTCCTAATGATCTTTGAAATTCATTCAGAGTCCGCAATTAGTCTCTCCTAATTTGTGCCTTTTGTATTCTAATTTTCTGTAAACCTATTTTATAACCTAGGCAAGTGACAGAATCTTCTCTCTTATTTTTTCAGGAGCAATTTGTAATCCCCATTTTGGCAAAACCTTCTTTACTTCTTCAAAAATTCATTTTAAACTGTCTATATTTGAATCAGATAGCAAACTGCCATCCATGTAATGGTAAATTATAGATTTAGAATTTTTTATGTATTATTTCCAATGACTGACTTACAAAGTATTGGCATGAGTAGGGTTAGCATTCCCTGAGGAAAGAAGGTCCACTGGTATCTCCTAGTAGGTTGGGAATTATTTTAAGTAGGCACTGGAGGGTAAATTTTTCTCTGTCTTTTTCTTGTAAAAGTATAGTAAAGAAACAATCTTTCATATTAATAATTATAAGAGGCCATCATTTTGGGAATAGAGAAGGCAGAGGAATTCCAGATTGTAGAGGGCCCATTGGTGTGGGACAATTTTGTATTCTGTCAATTATGTTTTAAATAAACCCTGATTGGCCAGTAGCCAGGCAGGAAGTATAGGTGGGACAACCACACAGGAAGTAGAGGCAGGGAAATGAGAACAGGAGAATTCTGGGAAGGAGGAAACCCATTCCTCCCCAGTCCTGTCGGACACTGAAGAATCAGGGTGTGACCTACCCTGCCAAAAAAGGCTAACATAGATAAGAATAATAGGTTATAAGAATAATAACTTATAAGAGTTAATACAAAGTCTGAGCTAATGGGCCAATCAGTTTATAACTTTTGTAGATCTGTGTGTGATTTTTCTATGGGGGCTTAACAGCTGTGGGAACTGGGCAGGACAGAAACCCAATAAACAGGCCCTCATGTTACAGCTCATAGGTTGAATTACCTTGATGACAACTCTTAGATCTGGCACCATTCTCCATTTACCAGATTTTTTTTTAACAACAAATATAGTTAGCTCCACTGTAGCAGGGGTTTTACAAAAATAATGCTTAGGTAAAAGCAAGTCAAGTGGGTTGGGTTGGGAGACTTTCTGGCCTGTAAACTGATTGATTAGGCCTTTAAGATGGTCTACCTGGTAGCTGTGGAGTTCGGATCCATGTGGGTGCCAGATGAAAAAGGATCCCACACTAGCTCAGAATTGAGTATAATAAAGGGTTATTTATTTAGGGGTAGACTCAAAGATCACAATCCTCTGGAAAAATGGGGAACAGAAACCAAATCATGCCACTGAAGAGAGGTTGTATGTGTGCTTTACATTGGCATATATAGTATAAGAGGCCATGCCCAAGTGAACTTAAAGGCTACTGGCTATAGGAATTCCTGCAGCATTTAGGTTGTTTCCAGGTTCTGACTATTACAAATAATACTGCTATAAACATAGTTAAGCACATGTCCTTGTGGTATGATTGAGAATCCTTTGGGTATATACCCAAAAGTTGTATTTCTGGAACTTGAGGTAGCTTGTTTCCTAGTTTTGTGAGAAATCATCATACCGACTTTCAAAGCAGCTGTACTAGTTTGCACTCCCACCAACAATGGAGGAGTATTCCCTTTACCCTATGTCCTCTCCAGCATAAGCTGTCATCAGTGTTTTTGATCTTTGTCATTATGACAGTTGTAAGATAAAATCTCAGACTTGTTTTAATTTGCATTTTTTTGATGACTAAGGATGTTGAGCATTTCCTTAAGTGTCTTTCATCCATTTTAGATTCCTCTGTTGAGAGTTCTCTGTTTAGGTTTGTACTCCATTTTTTATTGTATTATTTGTTCTTTTGATGACAACTTTCTTGAGTTCTTTGTACATTTTGGAGATCAGACCTCTGTCCAATGTGGGGTTAGTGTCCGATGTGGGGTTAGTGAAGTCCTTTTACTATTCTGTAGGCTACTTTTTTGTCTTGTTGGCAGGGTCCTTTGCATTACAGAAGCTTCTCAGTTTTAAAAGGTCCCATTTATTAATTGTTATTCTCAGTGTTTGGGCTACCGGGGTTATATTTAGGAAGTGTTCTCCTATGCCAATGCATTCACGTGTACTTCCCACTTTCTCTTCTATAAGGTTCAGTGTGGCTGGTTTTATTTCTATAACTCTTTAAAACTTGATATCTGGAATGGTAGACTTGCCATTTGCACAGGATTGTATTGGATATACGACCTCCTCTCCCACTTTTTTTTTTTACTCTCCCTCTCCTTCCTTCCATCTCCCCCTGTGTGTGTATTTATGTGTATTTCCATACAAATTTTAGGATTTTTATATTTCTATACACCAAGAAGAAACATGGTGAGAAAGAGATCATAAACACACTCCTTTTCACAGTAAACTCATAAATATGAAGGAATTAATTTAGACTAATATAGTTAGATTTCATTTCTATTTTAATAACTGAAGCTTGCCTGAAGATCAGAGAGCAAAACGGCCCCACTTGTCAGTCTTACAGATCAGGCAATGGTGACACACATCTTTAATCCCAGTAGCCGTACTAGTTTGCCATAGAAACCGGGCAGTAGTGGTGTACACCTTTAATCCCAGCACTAGTAAGGAATATAAGATGGGAGGAGACAGTTCTCAGACACAGTCTCATTTTGAGGATTCCTGGAGGCAGGATAGCCATTTTGTACCAAGGTAGAGGTAAGAGCCAATGGATGGCTATTTTACTTTTCTGACCTTAAGGTTGAACCCCAATTTCTATCTCCGGGTTTTTATTAATCATACTATAACTAAGAAGTGGGTTACCTCTATAAAACAAATGTTTGTCTCTGAAGAAAGAGTGAAGATGATACTCCAAGATAGAAAGACTTTCCATGTTTTGGGTCGCTAGAATTAGTATTGTGAAAGTGATCATTATACCAAAAATAATTTACAGATTGATGCTTATATTTTCCCTAGTAATAGGCCAGTTATTTAGTGCTAATTTACTATTTTAAATGATCACTGGATATTTGAATAAGTTTTGTCACACATTTCTCATTGAAGTAAAAGATATGTTCACAAAATGACATTTTATAAGTTGTAAAGCTTACTGCATTTTATAAACTGAACAGAATCCCAAATCAAGAACACAGAGATTCTCTTATTGCCACATATTTATAATAATTTAATTATAAAATATTTCACAGATGAAGAAAACTGCCTTAACATATATTCTGTTTAACAATCTATTATAATCATTATATCCTCTGTATTTACTACTTGGCTAGTTTCAAAGAATATGTAAATGATAAGTCAAGCTGAGATGGTTTCTTCAACATTGGCAACATTAATAACTGAAAATCATTGAGTGTAAGCTATTTTCTAAGAAAATGTTATTACTCTGGGTGAAATAGTCTCTAATATAATGGAATGTATCATCTAATATGGATAGATATCAACAAGTTATCAGTATTAATAATAACAGAAACAAGTATGAGTGTATAATACAGAGTGTAAAATATAGGATGCTAATGAGTGAATTTTCCTGTGCTTGGTAATTCTAACATAAATATCTCTACTGTAAAGGTACCACATTCAGTTTTGCCCCAGTTTTCAGGTATTAAATTGCTGGGTATAGGGTAGGGAAATATCAACTTCTTTCTCCATCTGTGTCACAACTGTATAGAACAGAATGTAAACAAGTGAAAAAAATAACCTTCAGCTTGCTAAATGCATTACCTATTTTGGAATAATAGTGAAACATTTCTCTAGAACATCCTATTCTATGCTCACATTTGTATATATAATCTCTCTTTTTCTGAAGGAACTGGAAAGTCACCTGAAACATTTCTCCGTTGCCATGGAAGTGGCCATCATACAGCTGCTCTGTGCTTCGAAATGTAACCAATGAGATATCTGAAGGGAGTTTATCTTTTAAAATCGTTCAAAATGGACTTGGGTGGGTTTCAGATAATGAAAGTAGAATTGGTTCACCAATTCCCTTTAGACGAGATACATAGAAACCTGGAAAAAAGTCAATAGTAGCAATTTTACAACAGTGAAAACTGGCTGAGGAGAAAAAAGCAGAAAATGCTTCTCATTAAAATAATTTTAAATCTTTCAAATTTTTGAGAAGAAATTGTCAGGTATCAGTGGCCTTCAAGGCTGAAGTGAATCTATTTTTGCATTTTCTAGGTTGGCTATGAAAATCAGCATGCTTACTGACATAAACAATGAATTTTGGTGTTAGGCTTAATCACAGATCAAGAAAATGTAAAGCCTTGCATGGTCAGGGTGACATTCAAGTCAGGTAAGAAGAGGTACAGCCAGCAATTTAGAAGATGATACTAGAAGTGAAATAGTGACAAGCTAATCTTACCTTTCTGCACATCCTTACTTCACATTTTCTTGAGATACTGCATCATTTTTTCCCTTTCCTCCCTTCAAATTCTCCCATGTACAAGCCCTTGCTCCGTGTCAGTCTTTTTTATTTAATTTTCTTTTAATTTTGCATACTAGACCCAGTTCCCCCTTCTCCCACCCCCATCTTTCCCCATCTCACCCCCATTCACTCTTTAGAAGGGGTAAGGGCTTCCTTGGGGAGTCAACAAAGTCTGGTATACAAAGTTGAGGCAGGAACAAGCCCCTCCCTCCTGTATCAAGGCTGAGCAAGGTATCCCTCCATAGGGAATGGGCTCTGAAAAGCTAGTTCATGTATGTGGATGAGTCCTGGTCTCACTGCCAACCCCCACCAAACAGATTAAGCCATATAACTTTCATTCATATTCAGAGGGTTTAGACCAGTCACATGGAGAATCCCCAGCTGTCAGTCCAGACTCTGTGAGCTCCCACTAGCTCAGGTTAGCTATCCTTATGGTTTTTCCCAATTATGCTCTTTGAGCCCTCCTGCTCATATGATCCCTCCTCCCTCTCTTCAACTAGGCTTCAGGGGCTCAGCCCAGTGCTTGACTGTGGTTCTCTGCATCTGCTTCCCTCAGTTACTGGATGTAGTTTCTTGATGACAATTAGGGGAGTCACTAATATGATTATGGGGAAGACCAGTTCACCCTCTCCACTATTGCTAGGAGTTTTAGCTGGGGTCATCCTTGCGGATTACTAGGAATTTCCCTAGCATCTGGTCTCTCCCTAACCCCATTATGGCTCCCTCTCTCAAGATACCTCTTTCATTATTCCCATTCTTAGTCCCTTCCCCAACTCAACAAGACCTCATGTTCCATCCTCCCATCCCTCCCTTCTGCTTTCCTTCCCAGTTTACCCAGGAGATCTTAATTATTTCACTTTCCTGGGGCCCTCCACATGTGTCCCTCTTAGGGTTCTCCTTTCTACATAGCCTCTATGGGATTGTGGGCTGTTGCCTGGTTATTCTTTGCTTTACACCTAATATCTACTTATGGGTGTGTACATACCGTGTTTGTCTTTCTGAGTCTGGGTTACTTCACTCAGGATGTTTTTTTCAAATGCCCATCCAATTGCCAGCAAGTTTCAAGATGTCATTGTCCTTTATCACTGAGTAATACTCTATTGTGCAATTGTGCCACACTTTATTTATCCATTCTTTGCTTGAGGACCATCTAGGCTGTTTCCATGTTCTAGCTATTACAAATAATGCTGCTATGAACATAATTGAGCAAAGGTCTTTGTGGTATCAGTGTGCATCCTTGGGATATAGGCCCAGGAGTTATATTGCTGGGTCATGAGGTAGATGGATTCCCAATTTTTCTGAGAAACTGCCACACTAATTTCCAAAGTGACTATACAAGTTTTCACTCCTACCAGCAGTGGAGGAGTGCTTCCATTACTCCACATCCTCTCAAACATAAGCTGTTATTAGTGTTTTGGATCTTAGCCATTCTCTACTTCTGTGTGTGTGTGTATGTGTGTGTGTGTGTGTGTGTGTGTGTGTGTGTGTGTGTGTGTGTGTGTGTGTGTGTGTGTGTGTGTGTGTAGAGGTATGCATGGGTGCATGTGTCTATTATTAAGTATTTAAATATAACATTCCCTGTCTGTAAAATGTTACTTGTATGTATGATTTCAGGGCTTACCATTGGTATTGGACAACCAATTCATATACTCTTTCCAGGGAAGACTATTTCTCCCACTTTCAGCATTTTTTAGCTACATGTAGTCTTTGTCTGTGGTTGAGACCTGGTGCGCTTTTCCTCTTCCATGTTTTCGTTGGACTTTGTTCTCTATATCTGTGTTCTCTCCAAAGTCTACTACATATTGAGTGTTGGTAGAGAGGTTGTACCACCCCCTTCTCTCACCCTCACAATGTATACAGTGTGTAAAAACTTGTTGAAAAATGTATTTCTTTCTTCATCCCCAGATGATTGTTGTATGTTGAAGAGCAATTTAACTAGGTTTAGTAAATGGAGAGGTTCCAAATTTTGTAGATTCCTGGGAGAGATTCAGCAGATAGCTTGTCTCTGAGCTCTTAAAGACATTGTATGTAATGGAAGCCAAATAGCAGTACCAGACTAGCTCTCAAGCATGTGCACATGCACGCACACACACACACACACACAAAAAAAAAATCTATGCACACATGTCAACACACATACATACTGGTGAAGGAGACTATAGATGTAGTAGATAGTCTGATAAAGAGTATGTTATCCATTTTTTTAAAAGTCTTGCTTAATACTGTATAGCGATTCTGTTCAGTTCAAAGTTAGAGTAAGTCTCAAGGACAAATTATCTCCTGTTTTTGCAAGAGGCCCAAATTTATTTGAGAACACTGAAGCTATTCATGAGATCATTAAGGCTTGGGAATGATCATATTTGCCTCAGCATTCTTTTGCTAAGCCTCAAAGGGATGGTAGCATTATCCCCACACCCCTCAGTGGATGCTCTAATGCATTGATCCTGTTCAGAAGTCCCTCCTATGAAACATTTTGCTCTGGTCTATCAGCCTACTGCAATATAAGAGAGACCAATTTTGCCCCTGGGCTCCATGAAAAAAGGCAGACAATCTAATCTTTGATTTGTTTGGGTTCACTCTTCCCTCTTTTAGGATGGCTAATTCCTAGACAGATAATTCTGTAGAATCTAAAAGGTCCCAAATCTTTATATCATTTTGTACCTTTTTTTTTCTTTTTCCTTTACTCCAACCTGGCAGTTTCTGATGGTACCACCCTACTTCTATTCTTGAGATTCCTAGTTAAATTCATGATTTTACCCACAGAAGTCCATAGTAATCTTTTTATTAAATGAATCTTAGTTGTATTCTTATTATTCTATTCTGAACAAAGTTTCTATTCTTTTCTGATACAGATACCCTGAAATTTTTCCAAGTCTTCATGTTCTGGTTCATGTTTTAAAATAACAGCTTGTTCAATTAATCTCTACCATTTTGTATTTCATTATAAGCAGGCAGGAGAGCCTACACTAGGCATTTAGCATTTTGCTTAAAAATCTCCTCGGCAAAATATTGTATCTCATTTCTTACAAATTCTCTAAGATTAAAAATACACACAATTTTGGATTAAGGCAAAGATAGAAAGTAAAGTAATAGAGTGGGGCAATATATTTTTTATTATTACTTTCTTAATACTAGGAATCAAAACTTCCACTTCCTCCCCTCCTCCCACTTCTCTCCTGCTCCCCCACTTACCCTCCCCCACCTACAGTCCTCCTAAGAGAGGGCAGGTAGCCTGCCCTGTGGGAAGTCCAAGACCCTCCCCCTTCCAACCAGGCTTAGGAAGGTGTGCATCCAAATAGACTAGGATCCAAAAAAAGCCAGAACATGCCATAAAGACAAATCCCAGTGCCATTATTATTGGCTTCTCAGTCTGCCCCAATTGTCAGCCACATTCAGAGGATCCAGTTTGGTCCCATGCTTGTTCAGTCCCATTCCAGCTGGCTTTGGTGAGATCCCATTATTAGTTCAGGCATACTGTCTCAGTGGGTGGATCAATCCCTCGTGGTCCTGACTTCCTTGGTCAGATTCTCCCCCCTTCTGGTCTTCAACTGAACCTTGGGAGCTCAGTCTAGTACTCCCATGTGGGTCTTTGTCTCTATGTCCATCTGTCACCGAACAAAGCATCTATGGTAAAATTCAAGATAATCATCAGTCTGACTACAGGACAAGGCCACTTCAGGCACCTTTTCCTCTAGTGACCAGGGTCCTAGCTGGGGACATCCCTGTGGACATCTGGGGCACCTTCTAGAGTCAAGCCTCTTGCCAATCCCACAATGCCTCTCTTAATTAAGATATCTTCTTTCCTGCTCCCATATCTGTCCTTCCTCCATCTCGACCATCCCACTCCCCCAAGCTATCTCCAACTCTCCCCTTCTCCCTTCTCTTTCCCCTCTACCCTTCCCCCCCACCCCCTTTCCACCCCCTTTGGAAATCAGTGTGGTGGTTTCTCAGAAACCTGGGAATCAACCTACCTCAGGATCCAGCAATTCCACTCTTGGAAATATACCCAAGAGATGCCCAATCATACTACAAAATCATTTGTTCAACTATGTTCATAGCAGCATTATTTGTAATAGCCAGAAACTGGAAACAACCTAGATGCCCCTCAATGAATGAATGGATAAAGAAATTGTGGGACATGTACATATTAGAGTACTACTCAGCAGTAAAAAAAAAAAAATGGCATCTTGTATTTTACATGCAAATGGATGGAAGTAGAAAACACTATCCTGAGTGAGATAACCCTGACCCAAAAATATGAATACGGTATGTACTCACTCATTAGTGGATTCTAGCCATAAATAAAGGACATTGAGCCTATAGTTGGTGGTTCCAGAGAATCTAAGTAATAAGGTGAACCCAAACAAAAACATATATAGATCCTCCTGGAAATTGGAAACAGACAAGACCGCCAAGCAAAAGTTGGGACAATATATTTTAACAGACACATCTATTAGAAAAGGTAGGCAATGTCATAATGAATGGCCAGAAATGTCAGTTATAAATATTTAGAAATATACAATAAAGCAGAGGATGGGGAGTTGACTCAGTGCTTCTGAGAATTTTCTGTCTTTACAGAAGACCCAGATTTGGTTCCTAGCACCTACATGCTGCCTTACAGCCATGGGTGACAGCAGTTTCAGGAAATTCAATGTCCCCGAGAAGCTCACATATTTGGCAAATACCCAAGCATGTAAAAATATTTTTATATTTAAGTCTCTAAAATCTGTTTTATTTTTAAATTTAATTCTTTAGGGATTTGCTTATTTTTTGGAGAATTTTGTATATAAGGACAATATTTGCCTCATTTTCTTTCTTACAATTTCTCCAATTTCCTTCTGTGATGGCTATTCTTGGTTGTCAACTTGACATCTAAAATGAACTAAAACACAAGCTGCTGGATATATCAGAGAGGATTTTTTAATTGGATTTTGATTGGATCATTTGAGGTGGGGGAAGATTTTAAATCTGGGCCATATTTTCCGGTGGCAGCTTACATAAAGGACATGGAGAAAAAAGATCTTTGGCCTCTGCATTCTTGACTGCACTCTCACTGGCACGTTCGTCTTTTCACTGGCATTAAAGCCTACACCTTCAGGATTGGGGCATATGCTACATACTGAAAACCATAGAAGATATAGCACATTTTACATCAAAGAACTACTCAAGGTTTGAACCTTATGTTAGGAGACAGCCATTATTGGAAAAGTCATACCACATCCCATAACCCACTGTAACAAATCCAGTGCATACATATATCGACATGCACATATATTTTTTCTATCTTTTCTGTTTCTCTGGGGAACTCTATTATACACTTTTATGCTCCTCAAACCCATGATCTTCTATTCTTTATTTATTAGTGATGTACATATATTTAAATATATAAATATGACATGCTAAACTCACTTAGTGTTGCTCAGATGTGCATGTGCTTGGAGATGAACATTTGGGAATAGATAACCTATCAGTGACATGTTCCTGGAGAAGATTGCTCTTTCACATATATTAGCAACATTAAATTGATCATATATATATATATATATATATATATATATATATATATATCTTGCCAATCTTTTTAGCTGATCTATTTATATGTGTGTGTGTTTACAAGAATGTGACAATAATAATTTAAAAAGAACTTGGAAACTAGCAAAGAACACAGAAGTGGGAGGAAGCAGAGTGATGGGTGCATTCACATATGAAATTCTTTTTTGTTTTGTGTGCGAGTGGGGTTGAGACATGGTCTCTGTGTATAGTTCTGGCTTTCCTTAAACTCTCTCTGTGGAAAAGGCTAACCTCCAACTCAAAGATCTATGCTGGTGTATTAAATGCATGTGCCACCATTACTCAGCACATATGAAATTTTTAATTTTTAATGTTTTTATTTTTTCTGCCTTGTTGTGCCTGTAAAATAATTATTTTAGAATTTTCCATCATCACCTCTGACTCATACAATCACTCTGTCCCCCTTTTCACATAGACCCCAGAACCTTAAGAGGTCAAGTGTGATAAAAAAAAAAACATTAATAAATGAGTACTCCAAAATTTACATCTTACTACAGAGACACTGGTTCATCCATTTTTATTACTGCTGTAACATAACGGACAGAAATTAGGTTCAACCAAGACATCTACCAGCTAATGAATGGATAATGAAAATGTGGTCCATACACACAATGAAATGTTATTCAGTTGTTAAGAAAAATGAAATTAAAAACTTTCCAGGTAATTGGATGGCTCTAGAATGAATCATCCTGAGAGGCCACCCAGACACAGAAAGTCAAACATCGCACATTTTCCCTTATATGTCAATTACATTTTATGCTTTGCATATATGTGCTCTTTTTCAAATACCTACAGAGGTTAGGTAGCTATTAAGAATAGAATGGAGATATTAAATGGGGTAGAGTTGGAAGGGATATGAGGAGGGATAACTAATAATAAAGGACATTTGGGAAGCCATATGAAAACCTACTCCTAATACATGTATAGTATATGATGCATATATATTATGCACAGTGTATAAGGTAAGAGAGAAGGAGAGCTGGGAGGTGGTGACCCACACCTTTAATTCCAGCACTTGGAATGCAGAGACAGATGGGTCTCTGTGAGTTCGAGGCCAGCCTGGTCTACAGGGTAAATTCTAGGACAGCCAGGTCTGCACAGAGAAACCCTTGTTTTCTCTAATATATATAATCGGTCACCATATACTAGGGGAAGCAATACCCCAAGTAGGCAACATATGCTACGAAACAAACCTTCCAGTATCAGGAATGTGCTACATTTTGTTGAGTCATAGGCCAAAGGTATCCCATAGACTTCCTCTCACCAACACTACAGTGTATTGCTACTGTTAGTGCTTACTCTCAGCAGCTTGATAGTAAGACCGGATTGTTGAAGCCACCACGCAATAATGACATATGCTCTGGTTTGATATTTTTTTTTTAACTTGACATAAACAAGAATCGTCTGGAAAAAGCAGCTTCAATTGAAAAAAAAAATCCTTCCTTAAGTTCTCCTGTGGGCAAGTTTGTGTGGGAGTTTTCTTGACTAGTGATTAATATGGGAAGGCAAGCTCATTATGAACTGTGCCACTCCTGATCAGGCAGATGTGTTTTGTGTAATTAAACAGACTAAGAAAGAAATGAGAAGGAAGTCAGTAAGCAGAATCCCTCTATATCTTCTACTTCAGTTTCTACCTTCAGGGTTCTACCCTGACTTTTCTTGATGGTGGACTGTGATGAGAGTATTTAAGCTAAGTAAACCTTTTTCTCTCCCAATTGTTTGCTCACGGTGTTTTATCATAGCACTAAAAAACTAACAAAGACATCATAGAATGTAGAATGTGGAGAAATCCAAATGAAAGTTTTACCCCTACTGGCTGTCACTAATAATGCTAGAAGATTCTAAGAATGCTACTGAAAGGGGCAAAAAAAAATAATAATTACCAGCCTCACCCCGTGAGCTATGATAGCTGTAAAATATGCCCACTGGTGCCATAATGACATGAATGTTAGTTTAATTAATCAACATTTAATTGAATTTAAGGCCCACTTCATGATATAGTTAATGAGCCTAAGGACCTGAGACTAGACAAATCATGGGCCTGGTGGAATGCTAATTATTATTATTATTATTAATATTATTATTATTATTATTATTATTTTGTAAATGAACATGGCAACAAAGATCCATACATCACTTAGTCACCAACAGAGAATCTTCTTCTTGAAGCAGATGGAAATTAACATAGATACCCACCACTTGACAATGGTCAGAGGAAAAGAAATTTTGAAATTCCCCACAAACTTTTAACTCGCAAATTACTTTTTACTCTGATTCTGCTCTCACAACTTCATTAATTTTTCCATTTTTAGCATCAGATGTCAATTTGACTGTCTAGCTTTGGCCTGCTCTGTTCTCAACCTCATCTCTTTATCACTGGGTGCTCTTTGTTTATTTTTCTCTTTTGGTTTCTTTCATTTTCCTTTTGGTATAAAAATATAGACTTTAATAGTGTATAAGCTCTTCACATATCTACTTTCTAGGACCATATTTCTTTACCTATCACTATTCGGTCTTCTCTTGACAATGCTTTTTATCAACTCCAATTCCTATTGGTCTCCCCTTTTGCTTAGATTTCCTTAAGTCACCTTTTGTTCAACCAACCAAATACTAATTGCTAGTATCATTCTGTTTTTTTTTTACCTTTCTACTCCTACACACAGTGTCAATATTCCATTGTAAAATAAAAGACTACAAACTATTCATCCAACAACCTAAAGTGAGATGCACAAATTCCAACTGGTAAGCACGAGAAACTGGAAAACCAAGGAAATATGCCTTCCCCCAAAATTACTTATTCCATGTTATTGTCATATACTCATAGAAATATATATATATATATATATATAGTAAAAAAAGATGCAAGTATACTCCTGGATCAATTCCAAAAAATAAAAACAAAGAATGGAATGTAATAAGAATGTCAATAGAGGATATAAACATCAAGTTCATTAAGAACTAGCTAAACTCAAAGAAGTCGGGACCACGAGGGGTGCACCCACCCACTGAGACAGTGGAGCTGATCTACTGGGAGCTCACCAAGGCCAGCTGGACTGTGACCAAAAAAGCATGGGATAAAACTGGACTCTCTGAACATGGCGAACAATGAGGGCTGATGAGATGCCAAGGACAATGGCACGGGGTTTTGATCCTACTTAATGTGCTGGTTTTGTGGGAGCCTAGCCAGTTTGGATGTTCACCTTCCTAGATATGGACGGAGGGGGGAGGACCTTGGACTTTCCACAGGGCAGGGAACCCTGACTGCTCTTTGGACTGGAGAGGGAGGGGGAGAGGAGTGGGAGGAGGGGGAGAAGGGTGGGAGGAGGGGGAGAAGGGTGGGAGGAGGGGGAGGGAAATGGGAGGCTGGGAGGAGGTGGAAACTTGTTTTTTTTTCTCCTTTTCTCAATAAAAAAAAACACAGATATGTAAAAAAAAAAGAACTAGCTAAACCTAAATAAAATCCTCAAGCCTAAATATTAGAAATTATATAATAAAAAGTTTCATAGAAGTGTCACTGATGAAATGAATAAATGGAAGTATGGAATATCAGGTTATGATGACAAGGAAAGAAAATTAAAACATTCATAATGATAATTTAATACAATCCAGATTTGATATTTTTAGGTAATTATGAAAAGACAAAATCTATGAATCATGGGCATAGTAGGAGAAAAAAAAGTCATACAAAAGACAAATAAAACATTTGTAGTGAAATCACAGAAGAAAACTTTTCCAAATTTAGTGAAAAGGATGTTCATTCCTATAAAGGTGGCTTTTAACACGTCACATAGACTAAACAAAGAAGAACCCCTCTACGTGATAACATACTCAAAATATTAAATATGAAAAAGAAAGTGTATTGATAATCATAAGAGAAAAACACCAAGCTATATCTAAAGGCAGGGTTATAGAAATAACTACATATTTCTCAAGAGTAAATTTAAAGAGGGGGAATCCTCAGAATGATGGAACTCAAGATCTAAAGACTATCAGCAACCTGGACTTATTTGCTGCAGAATATCTGATTACACTGAAGATATGTTTTTGCCAAGGCTCCTTTCTGATTAGTTTAAAAAAGAGCTAAATGGCCAATAGCTAGAGGGGAAAAGATTATGTATGACTTCCAGGGGACAGAGAGGACTCTGGGAAGGAGAAAGAAGAAATGAGCCAGAGACAGACATGGAATGAATCAGAAACACAGAATGGGATAGAGGTAAAAACCACATGGTAGAACATAGATTAATAAAAGGATGGGTTAATTTAAGTTATAAGAACTAGTTGAAAACAAGCATAAGCTAAAGGCCAAATATTCATAATTAATAATAAGTTGCCAACTTATTATTTGGGAAATGGTGGACCAAAGATACTTATGAAAAACTATGTCATAATTAAAGGAAAATATTGATGATGAAATAGGCTTATTGAAATGGTAACAGCTAAAATAGATCTACAGAGGACTCTTGAAAAAGTCCTTCTGATTAAAGAAAGATAAACACATCCATGAAGCCACAGCAAAATCTAAACCATATTAGAACATAGTTAAACAACTGAAGAATAACAAAATTCCAAACACTGTAAGTTTTTTGAAAGGCAAGAATTATTATACACTTTGTAACAATAACTAATTATTAATACTTTCAATTCTTCAATGAAAAGCCTAGCAGATTACTTTAAAAGATGATACACATATTGAATACAATCTAATATGTATTCAATATTCATCTCTATATATGTATTCTAAATGAATGAAAAGAGTAAAAATTGTATTACCTTATAATTGCTCAATAATGCCCCTCATAGACAACAGAGGCTAAGAAAAATCTCAGATCCAAGAATAATTAAAACTTTTTAGAATTACTTGACAAAAAGATTCCACAAACTTCCCAAACCTACCAGGATACAGCCAATACTACTGATTACCTTCCAAAACTTGATTGTGTCATCCATTTGATAAATACAACACATACTTGAGCCATTATAATATGGAAAAATCAAGTGGGTATTGACTTGGAGACTTCATTCTTACAGGCTAGTTTTCATAGTGCTGGAGGAGAAAAGCAGCCATCAGTTTACCTAGCTTTGAACTCTGAAAATTATAATAATGACTAGCTTGGCAAGACATGCCCATTGGTACAATAGTGGCATTGACATCATGGAAGTAGCCAATATACTTTATGGTTGCAATTAAGTCCTTCACAGTATGAAACCCATACTTGGTACTATTATCAAGCCAAGTCCCAGTGGCTTGCAAGGTCATTAGTCCTATGGGAGATTCTACTATTCTTATTCTAACAAATGAACATAGTATAACTAACTCCTAAATATTTTTTACTATAACCTTGAATTAATACACGTGAATATAACCATAAATTCAGCTCTATGGACCCTAATCAGAGAGCTTCTGTTTGCAATAGGTTATTTTTATCATGTAGACTCACAACTGGTCAAAGAGCTGATCATATGGGGCTTCAGAATGCTCAACCCTAAATGGAGCATATATACAGTACCACTCCTCCTAAAACTCATGGATCATTTTAGAGATCATAGAAAGAGCCAAGGTGGTGGAAATCTTCTGGACATGCTAAGGTAACTGCAAATATAAACTTTTAGTAGTCATAACAATATGCCCAAGCGACACCAAAATCATAATATGAGAGCTGAGATGGACATAAAATCACACCTCTAGAAGAGAAGTCATTGCCAACTGATAGCTGCTAGGAAAAGGAAGTAAGTTTTCTTTGATAGCTTAGTCCCTAGTGAGTTGAATATACCACAGTGGAAGGCCACATCCAAGAATAAATGGAGATTATAGATTAGAGTTAGTGGGTGTATTAAAAAGGGGGTAATATAAAGACAGGGAATGGGAAATGGATCTTGGAGGAGTTGGGAAGAGAAAATATGATCAAGAATGTTGCATGAAAATCTCAAAGAACTAGTAATATTTTTTAAAACATAAACAAAATTCATTTTTTATCCACAAAAAAATTATACTCAGCATTCCAGTAATCAAGTAGGCCAAAAAGAATTGGAAAACATTCCAAGTAAGAAATCTAGGAAAAAGTCTTAGTACTGGTATGAAAATCAGTGGAATAAAATAGAGGACACAGAGCTAAATACACACAATTCTAACCATGTAACTTTGACAAAATGCAAAAATATAGAAACAAGATAGCCTAGTCAATATACAATGTTGTAAAAGGTGAGAAGGAAACTAGAACCTTACGTCTTAACCTCCTCAAAATTGAACTCCAGATGGATCAGAAACTTTAACATAAGACCTGAAACTCTAAAACTTTGAGAAGAAAATGTAAGGCAAAAGATTCATAGTATAGATATAGGCATACACACTCTGAGTAGAAATCAGATCACTAGGGGAAAAATGCCCACAATTGACAAATGAGATATCATGAAATGGCAAAGCTTCTATATAGCAAAGAAAACAATCAAGTGAAGAGATGACCTACAGAATGGGATAAAGTCTTTTCTAGTTATATATGACAAATGATTAATATCTAGACTATACAAAGAACTAAAAAGACTAAGCAGCAATAAATCAATCAACCTAATCAATAAATGAGCTAATGAAATGAACAGACAGTTCTCAAAACACAAAATACAAATGACCGATAAATAGATAAAAAAATGTTCAACCCAACTGCCATCAGATAAATGCAAATCAAAACACATTTAGATCCTAACTCAACTCAGTCAGAATGGTACTAATTAAGAAAAAATTTCTGGTGAGAGTGAACCAAGAAAATCCCCACACACTGCTAATGGGAATGTAAACTAGTCCAGCTACCACATGTTTATGGAGGTTTCTGGAAAAACAAAACTATATCTACCATATGACCAATCTGTACCATTCCTGAAAGAGTGGAAGTGAACATATGAGACACCTGTACATCCATGTCTATTGAGACTCAATTCACAGTAGGTAAATAACGTAACCAACCTAGGTATTCACCAACAGAGAGGTGGATACAAAATACATAGAACATAGAAAATTGAACTTTTTAGTCATCAAGAATGATGAAATAATGTTATTTTCAAGAAAATAGATGGAAGCAGAAATAATCACAGTAAGTTAATTAAGCCACTGCCTGGAAGACAGATCTTACAGGCTTTCGCTTACATGTCATTTCTAGATTTTGTATAGATTCATAGAATCTATATATAGACCTGAAAGCAGATGCAAAACTCCTTGTGTGAAAACATATAGTAACATATGAATGTGAGAGGTAAAAGAGAGAGAGTCATGGGTACAATAGAGAATATGTTTAATGGGAAATAAATCCTTTTTAAGAACTGTCCTCATGTAACAAAATAACACACACACACACACACACACACAAAATGAGACATGTTATTTAGGCTAAATCTATTCCCCATTTAAGTCTTTCAGTTTCTCTCCTACCTGTCCCCGCCATTTCCCCCTCTGTTTTTGTTTTTTTTAAACCCACTGAATGCATTTAGTTCTGCCTTACCATGTATTGATGTAGGGTTATCTACAGAAGTATTGTAACCTCTCAAGAATTTTATCCCTAAAGAAAACAAATCCCTTTCCCCCCAGAAACCATCAATTGCCAGTAGTACCTCACCTAGAGATGAGACTTCATGAGCCCATCCTCCATCCATGCTGGGATTTTATTTTTTAAAATTAAAATGTAATTACATTATTTTCCTTTTATCTCTCCTCTCTCTGAAAACATGCATGGACATCTCATTTTCCTTGATTTCTCTCTCAAATTCCAATTACTAATCCCTGGAATCAAATACCCTCACAAATAAACCTGGAGGAGTATTTTACTACTTTCTTTGGCATATCTTAAACCATTCAAATCAACAATCAAGATTAATGACTAAAGTCAGTACTGGGGCATTAATCATGGAAACTTATTTGAGGATAAATTACATGGAGATAAAACAAATTAACTAAAATAAACTGAGAAAGAATTTACCAAGAAATAGAAAGATAGTAAGGAGCAAGTTATTTCTTGTGAGTTCAGGAAAATTAAAAGTAAAAGAATATGCTTAGCAATTAAATTTGTGAAAGGTCAAATTAGATGGAAAACTTTTCAAAACTCATTTGATTTAGCAATTACAAGAACAACATTGATAACCTTTAACAAGACGAAAATGGATAAAGATAAGGATATTGCAGTGGATTGAAGAAGGAATTTAAAATGTTAAGGATATAATGTGAATTTATACACGCTTAGGTTTTGAAAGAAGAGAAAGTGTGGGGGGATTAAATACCACATTGGTTTTGCTATTAATTCATATGATGAGTATCAAAAATTAAGATGTCACTATTCTTAAATTTGCATTGGAAAATGGCTTGTAGAAAATGAAAAATTAAAACAAAGAAATGTAAAAATAGATAAGAATAGCACCTATATAATTAAATGGCATTCAGAAAACACAGAGGTGATGAGCATCTTTGCACCTGAGTAGTTACCATGTCATGTAACGGTTGAGGGAGGAAGATAAAATTGAAGGAACTGGTTTTCATCACTGCCCAACTGCTGGTCTCTGGATTCCTCAGCTCGGGAGACATTACTGTTTAATACAAGATTTTCTATGGGGATAGAGCTGTAGTCATCTTTATAATGAGGGGTCATTACACCAGAATGTTTGCTATTTACACTAATCACCTGAAAAGAGACCTAATTCTGTTATAATCTTCCTGCCTTTCTTAGATAATTAAACTGTTGCTTCATTTTGGATTTTAGGTATAATGAGGCAAAGGATTACGTTAAAGTTCTCTAAAGTCTGTCGTGAAAGGAAATTGCATAATGTTTTGAATTTATTGAGAGCATCTCTGTGATATACAATTTCAGCTGGATAAAATTATTTTCTTATTTTCTTGTGTCCTATTTGCCTGTGGGTATCCATGGTTTCAAGGCTGAGTACAAAGGGTATTTTCAATGTCAAACATAATTTAAAAGTTATGATTCATTTGTTGGGAATCTGTTATGCTTCTGTTTAGAATCAGATGTTAAGGCCTGTGTGGCATTACTGAAATCTTATATTTTTTTTAGTAAAATCAAAAGACTCTCTCACATCTAAAAGCCAGTAAATATACGTGTGTGTCTAGAAGTTGTTTTATTTTCTTTTGTAATGTGACTAACATGTCATTTGTACAAATAATATAACTGAGCAGTTCAGTATGGGTTAAAGGTTCTGAAAAAGTGTGTTATTCTGAGATTTGCTTTAATAGCCTCCTTCCAAAACAATCACAATATGCACTGGACAGACATAGGTGGAATAAAATCTGAATAGTATTGGTAATTATTGAACCTGTTTAAATTGGATTATGGAACTTGATATCTAATACATTATTAAAGCATTATATATAATGATTCTGAAATATTTAAAATTATGAAAGGTAAAATAATCACAAACTATATGTAGATTTTACCTTCGTTATATTTTGCTTTGCTTTGTGTAGATTTACACCAACAACCTTGAGTTGACTGAGCCTACTGGCTGACAAGAAATGTTTTTCATTAAAAATATTCGTAACACTACCTCTGTGCTATGTGTTCGATCTTGTATGTTCCTCAAATTTCCATGTGTCCAAGACTTGTTCTTTACTATGGAGAGTTGGTAAACTCCTTAAGAAGTGAGTCTTGGAGTTAGGTTTTCAAGTAAGTAGGAGGTATTCTATGGAAGTTGATTTTAAGACCCTGGTCTTTTCTGTTTTCTTTCAATTCCCTGTCACGACATAAACAGCTTTTTTAGGCCAACTGTTTCACATCATAATGGGCTCCTTGCACATAGATTCAAAAGCAGCAGGGTTGTATTAGCTTCTTTTCTTGCTGCTGTGAGAAAACACTTAGTAAAACAGATTTTAGGGAAGATTTATTTTGACTCACAGTTTGAGACAAGATTTAATCTGGAATGGTGTGGACCGCATGGCAGCAGGGGTGTGATGTGCCTGGTCATATTCCATCCAGAGGTAGGAAGCAGAGGAAAATGAGTGCTGGTGCTCATCTTGCTTTCTCTAGGACTGAAAGGCCAGGGAATTGTGCAACTCACATTCAGGGGAGGTTTGGCCTCTTCATTTACACCTCTTTAAAAACAGTCTTATATACACGCATAAACGTGTGTTTCCATGGTGATTCTTAATAATAACGTGTACAAGTTTAACCACCCTAAGAACCAACTGACTATAGATTGAAACATCTGAAACTGGTAACCCACTCTCATTTAACAAGCCGTCATCACTGGATTACAGGTAATGGTGCCATTCTATCTCAAAATTTCTTTTAAAAAAAAGAATGTATTTTACAAACCATTTTTAAAATTCTGTTTTAGAAATTGGTATTCAAAGTATTGTTTCATTAAGGCATTTCAGATAGAATTTGTTTTTGTTGACTCTTTCCTCCATAATTTCTCATCCCTCTGCCCGCATTGTGCCTTTTTACCACCAGCAGACCCATTTTTCCTTTTTATGTCAAATGTGTTCTACAACACTTCCCCCTCTATCAACACTTTTATTTCCTTCTGCATGATCTCCTTTTAGTTTCATGATACCTGCTCAAACTCCATGCCCACATACATATACTATACAAATATATTTCATATGATTTTTTAGAAATATTTAGTAAATTTACTCAAATGAAGTTTAAATGTTACAGAAATGAAAAATATTAGAAATTATATACAATAAAAAGTGAATATAAATTAGCCAACTCCAAGAACATTTCCAGTTAAACATTCATACAAATACATATTCACCTTTTTCTTTGTACACGAATAACACATTCATACAAACATATCATGAAGATTCTGGCAAAAAAAATTCAGAGATGCTAAAAATTTCTCAAGTTTAAAAAATTGTGTAGAATATATTAAAATCTAGACTCTTGCTGACAGAGCATATGTAGTATTTGTCTTCCTAAAATGCAGTTACTGTGATTAACACAGGAATATCCAGATATATCCATGAATATTTTTCCTGAAATTTTTATGATTATCATTTTTATTCATGACACAAGAACATGCAATTACATATCACGTATTTTTATCTATTCACCTTTTGATAGACATCTAGTTTAATCATCGCTATTGTGAATAGAGAAGTAGCAAGCATCTATGTGGTTATCTCTGTAGTAAGATGTAGAGTTTGGGGGGGGGGTTGTGACAAGGAATGATACAACTGGGTCATACTGAAGCTCTAGCATTTATTGTTTTCAGATAATTCCACATCAATTTTTCATAATGACTACAAATGTTTACAATACCACCAGCAGTGAATAAGGGTAAATGTCACATTCTTTTTGTAGTTGTTGTTTATTTTTTTTAGTTGTTGAAAAAAAATTCCGCTTCCTTTCCGTTTCCCATTTCCCTCCTCCTCCTCCCACACATCGCCCCTTCCCCCCTCCCCTCTCCCTCTCCCCACTCCCCTCCCCGTACCCCCATTCCATTCCCCCTCCCTCTTGAGACTAAAGAGCAGTCCAGATTCCCTGCCCTACAGGAAGTCCAAGGTCCTCCCACTTCTATCCAGGTCCAGGAAGGTGAACATCCAAACAGGCTAGGCTCCCACAAAGCCAGTTCATGTATTAGGATCGAAACCTAGTGCCATTGTCCTTGGCTTCTCATCAGCCTTCATTGTCCGCCATGTTCACAGAGTCCGGTCTCATCCCATGCTTATTCAGTCCCAGTCCAGCTGGCATTGGTGAGCTCCCAATAGATCAGTTCCACTGTGCAGGTGTCCAGGGAGATGTCCCCAGATAGTACCTTGGGCAACTGAGGAGAGGGAACCTGAAATGACCCTATCCTATAGCCATACTGATGAATATTTTGCATATCACCATAGAACCTTCATCTGGCAATAGATCGAGATAGAGACACAGACCCAAATTGGAGCACCGGACTAAGCTCCAAATGAGGAGCAGAAGGAGGGAGAACATGAGCAAGGAAGTCAGGACCACGAGGGGTGCACCCACCCACTGTGACAGTGGAACTAAACTTCACATTTTTAAAAGCATCCGTTACCATTCATTTACTTTCTAATAACCATTCTGTCTGTGAGGGAGATGAAATTGCAAAATACTTTTACTGTGTATTTTACTCATTGGCTAAAGATGTTGAATACCCTTAAAAATTATTTCTAGCCATTGTGTCTTTTTTCCTTTGAGAAAGATCTTTTCTTTTCATTTGCCATTTATTAGCTGGCACTTTGGATTTGGTATTTAATTTTAGCAGTTCTTTATATATTTTAAACATTAATTCCTTGACCGAAGTATTATTGATAAGGATTGCTCTCCTGTTCTATAATATGCTTATTTATTCTGCTTAACAGTTCCTTTTATTGTACAGAGCTGTTTAGATTTCACAAAATTCCATTTTTTAATCTTTAGAGAGCTTTACAGTTATTGGAATCCTTTTCCTGACCATGCGTAAACTTTGAAATATTTTCTCTATGTTATCTTCACCACTTTCCCCTTTTTAAGTTTTAAAGTTTTATTCCACTTTTAATTGATCTTTGTGAAGTACAAGAGATAATGGATCTTACAGTATTGTATGAGTTTATTTCAAAGTTCTCTAATATTTTCCATTAACCCACCTGTTTTTATTATTATTGATATTATTGAGCTCTACATATTTCTCTGCTCTGCTCTCTTCCTCTCCCCTCCCCTTCAACCCTGCCCCATGGCCCTCATGCTCCCAAGTTACTCTGGAGATCTCGTCTTTTTCTATTTCCTATGTAGTTAGACCAATGTATGTCTCTCCTAGGGTCCTCATTGTTGTCTAGGTTCTCTGGGACTATGAATTGTAGGCTGGTTTTCTTTACTTTATGTCTAAAAGTCACTTATGAGTGAGTAAATATGATATTTATCTTTCTGGGTCCTGGTTACTTCATTCAATATGATGATTTCTAGATCCATCCATTTGCCTGCAAATTTCAAAATGTCATTGTTTTTTTTTTCCTGCTGTGTGGTACTACTCCATTCTGTAAATGTACCACATTTTCCTTATTCATTCTTCAGTAGGCATTTAGGTTGTTTCAGGTTATGGCTATGACAAACAATGCTGCTATGAACATAGTTGAGCACATGTCCTTGTGGTATGATTGAGCATCCTTTGGGTATATACCCAAAAGTGGTATTTTTGGGTTTTGACGTAGGTTGTTCCTTAATTTTCTGAGAAATCTCCATACTGATATGCAAAGGGGCTGTACCAGTTTGCATTCCCACCAGCAATGCAGGAGTGTTCCCTTTACTCCACAAACTTTCCAGCATAAGTTTCAGTATTTTTGATCTTGGCCATTCTTACAAGTGTAAGATAGAATCTCAGAGTTGTTTTGATTTGCATTTCTCTGATATCTTAGGGTGTTGAACATTTCCTTAAGTTTCAGCCATTTTAGATTCATCTGTTGAGAGTTCTCTGTTTAGGTCTGTGCCCCATTTTTTTTATTGGATTATTTGTTCTTTTGTTGACAAGATTCTTGAATTCTTTATTTATTTTGGAGATCAATCCTCTGTCTGATGTGGGGTTGGTTAAGATCTTTTCACATTCTGTAGGCTGCCGTTTGGTCCTGTTGAACATGTCCTTTGCTTTACAGAAGTTTTCCAGTTTCAGGAGGTCCCATTTATTAATTGATTCTCTCTGTGTCTGAGCTACTTGGGGTTTTATTTAGGACATGGTTTCATGTTCCAATGCATTCAAGTATACTTCGCACTTTCCTTTCTATGAGATTCAGTGTAGTTGGCTTTATGTTGAGGTCTTTGATCCATTTGGACTTGAGTTTTGTGCATGTTGATAGATACAGATCTATTTTCATTCTTCTACATGTTGATATCCAGTTATGCCAGCACAATTTGTTAAATATGTTTTTCCATTTTACATTTTTTGTTTCTTTGTCAAAAGTCAGGTGTTCATAGGTGTGTGAAACAGTATCTGGGTCTTGATTCGGTTCTATTGGTCCTGCTCTCTGTCTTTATGTCAATACCAGGCTGCTTTCAGTACTATAGCTCTGTAGTAGAGTTTTATGTCAGGGATTGTGATGCCTCCAGAATTTCCTTTTTTGTACTGGATTGTTTTGGTTATCCTGGGTTTTTTGTTGTTGTTGTTGTTGTTGTTGTTGTTGTTGTTGCCATATGAAGTTGAGTACTATTCTTTTGAGGTCTGTGAAGAATTTTGCTGGGATTTTGGTGAAAATTGCATTGAATCTGTAGATTGCTTTTGGTAAGATTGCCATTTTTACTATGTTAATTCTACCTACCCAAGAGCATGGCAGATCTTTCCATTTTCTGATGTCTTATTCCATTTCTTTCTACTAAGATTTAAAGTTCACCATGAATATATAACATAATTTGGGGTCAGATTTTATGATAACTTCAACAGTGTTCTTTCTTGTTACAAGTGTAAGATGAAATCAACTCCAGAGGAGGTCTCTGCTAGAGCTTGCTCCCACAAAGGCCACTGGCTTTAGCCTGCTCCCATAGAGGTCATTGGCTCTCATGTCCACTCTCTCTTATGTTACATATGGTGGTATACATATATATGGCAATTGATAATGGGATCTTCTATGGGTAGTATGATCTGTACCTCAAGATCTGGAGATAGACTAAAAATGAGGGAAATCTTCTGGTGGCCATTTATATTCTATGCAGACCTCCTTTATGACCGAGGTCTGCCACATGAGTATGAGGATACCCTGAAAACAATTGAAGGTGTAGAGCACACATTGCAATCCTTAAGAATAGGAGAGTTGTGACAAAATTTTTGAAAAATATCCTCTGTGATAGCTGCACAGCAGTGCCATGGGTAATATGACAAGCACTGAGGCCAAGATGTCTGTCAAGCAGAAACTTTCTTGTGTATGGGTAAGATTACAATGAAAAAGAAGCATGACACTAATTTCTCCACACTAACTTCTAATTCTTCTGATAACTGACGAAAGAGAGGAAGGGATAAAGTTTAACTTGTCATTTATTGCATCTGGTAGTCCAAAATAATCGTGTATAAATTACATCTGTGCTAAAGAGAAACTACTGGGATCCAAAATTGTGAAACCCATGGGAAGAGTTAAAAATAACAAAGGGCCTAAACAATGAAGAAATCTTAGAAGATACCCCTCAGGTCCAATTACTAATACAGAGCAAAAAATAAAAAAACTCCTTGATTCAGTATACAGATGGTGGTTTTAATAATGACATGGTGTAGAAAACCATTATACTCAGAAACTATTCTGTCTTGGAAGTTCTTGAATTGAGAAGCAAGAGGTGAAAGAAACTTTCATAGCCTGATCTGTGAGTCTATGAGACATGGATGCAGATGGAGTGAGTCTGAGTACCGTAAAGCAGAGAAAGAGAATAGTGTTGCCATTGCGTCGTTCCAGAGATGAAAGTTCCATAGCCTGAAACAGTTTGAGGTAAATCTGTCCCTGATGTACTGATTCAGGGGCATGTGATAATCACAGTGTGGGGGTCTCAACATATTTCAGGAACTAGAAGACAATAGGTCAGCTACAGGAGCTACTGAGATAATTTGGTACTCAGTTCACTGGACCCAATAAGACTGTGTTTGCCAGTCCATTAAAAAATCAAGTATTTCATTTGGGACATTGGGACTGGAATGAGACTATATTTACTGAGACTCATATTGGCCATGGTCTTTATGCAGTGATGGAGATTTTATTTGGTCTAAATGACTTAGAATGACATGTAAATCAGGTCCGCTATGTGAATAAAAATTGCAAAGTGCTAAAGAAATCTAGACATGAGAGACAGGCAAAACAGACAAATGGATTTGATCTGTCTGAGTCACTGAAAGGAATATGTAGCATGATTTATGTTGAGTTAGAATTCTTAAGGGAAAAAAGTGATAGAAAGCCAAATGGGCTAGTGAGCTTTTGGAAAGTTTTAAAGCCAAAAGAGTTGATAGAATGCAAAAAGGATAACGTGGTGAAATGAAAAAGACCACCCTTGTCCTAGGGTCAAGCAGTTAGCCACAGAATAAACTGGGTGCACTTCTCCCCTACAAAAAATACATGTTGGGGTTGATATTATTTGCCACACCTAGGGCCCTCTGAGCCCTGTGGCTTGTGGTGAAATAACAACAGAAACTACATCCATACTGTCACTCTACAGCCTATCAGACCCACAGGTCCATGTTGAATATAAGTCACAATAGGTCTGAGCATGGCCTTACTCTTTCCTGGCCATGGCGTTATTAGAGCTGATTGAGCTTATTTGACCATAGAGAAATTAATGGCAGATCGGTTGCAAATACCCAAGAATGAAGAGAAGTAGCACATGGCTAGTGATCATAGATTCAGCTATATAAATAAGGTAGTGTCTCCCATCCATGCCATGTCAGTCCTTCTGAGAAAAAAAATGATATAAACAATGGAGTCATTTCATTCTGCATTAGACTTTGCTAACGTTTTTCCTTTAGTACATTCTTAACTACTTATTCCTAAGATGAAATGATACTTTGAATGGTTGGTGACCAATTTTCAGAGATCTTGTTGATCTTCTGCAAATAGGTTTTACACAGACCATATAAGGCTAACCTCCGAAATTCTTAGAGATTGTCCAGGCTTATTTATGAATGACTTGAAACAAATTAGAGTTATCTGAGTAGACAGAACCACAGTTGAGAAAATTCCTTCATGAAATTGGCCAATAGGCAAGACTTTGGGGGCATTTTATTAATTAGTGATTTATTTGTGAGGCTCTAACTCATTGCTGGTGGTGGCACCCCAGGGTAGGTAGTCATGGGGTATGGAGAGCCAACCAGTAAACAGTACTTCCTCCATGACCTCTGCATAAATGCTGCCTCTAGGATGCTTCCTTGATTTTCTGCCCTGATGTCTTTAGATGACGGACTGTGATTTGGAACTGTAAACTGAAATAACCCTTTCCTCATTGAGATGTTTGCAGTCATTTTTTTTTTTTAATCACAGGAGTGGAAAACCTAACATAGCTCTAGAAAACCTTCTGGAAAAAAAACACAATAAAACAGTAGCTTTAAAATGTGGATGAAGGTGTCCGGTATGGGTGCCTTTTTAGCACTCACAGAAATTATCATGTTAAATGAAGAACATAATGTCAGGAATGGACAGCCTTCTTATGGGTTCTTGGTCAGACAATCCACAGACACCCTTAGAATGGTAAAGGTTATTGCCATTGCTGCTTGTTGTATGCCAAAACTAGATAGTAAGACAATATTCCTGAAAATGCCACACCCTTCGGTTTCAGGACATAGAGAAATCAAGCTAGGAACAAGCTCTAAGCTGTCTAGCTATAATTTTAACAGAAGGGACATGGAGGTTGCTAGAAGAGGACTGTTGCCAACAATCCTACTCAGCTCTACATTCTGCATGCCATGCAACTGAAATGCATTATGCTCCATTGCAATGTGTGCTAGCTGGGGCAACAGTATCATGAAATGTTATAAGGACACCCAACAACTTTCTGTTTGAAAGTGAGGTCCATTCCAGAAGACAGAATGCATATTTAATACTATAAGCCAGGATAGAAACCCATAGCTGAGAAAGCCCCAGTAGGGAAGCAACTTCCATTTGTTGTTTTTATTTAATGGATTTTATATGCCTGACAAATTGCCTTTTAAGCACCCATATTTATGCTTATAGTATACTGCTGCAGTCTGCCTTGGTAGAGAACTTCTTATAGTGAGTGGTATTTGCTACTAGAAGGAATAATAACTAGTTAAATATTGAGAATAAGTATTTGTTGAGGGGCCACGGCTTCCCATTGCTCAAAAAAGGATCATGGGCATGCCACACATTCCAAGGACCAGGGAACACAGTGGAAGAGGAGGTTAAAGGAACGTAAGTGCTTAAGGAAAGGGATGCATCATTAAAGTGTGGCCATATCCTTTCAGACATAATGTGATGCCATCTTTGATAGACAATATTTTGGCCAGGTATTCATGGCAAGCAATTGAGAAACAATAGTGATAGATAGGTTATGGTAACAGTAGTGGAGTTATTGACAATACTGAGTAGATGAAGATAGGGCATAGGATCCTCATGAAGGTCCAGCCCATGCTTCTGCTATCTATTATTCCACTAACTACTAGTAGCCTTAGGAGATGTTATGGTATATAGAAAGTTGCAAAGGATAACTGTAACAGACACTTCATGACTCAGTTCCTCTAACATTGAAATCAGTGGTGGACTGGGATGTTGGAGGAAGGGCTGTTAGTTAGTTCCCGGCCTCTTAGCCACAAAATAATCACACAGAAACCATATTATTTAAATCACTGCTTGGCCCATTAGCTCTAGCTTCTTCTTTTTCTTTCTTTATTAAAAATTTCTACCTCCTCCCCTCCTCCAATTTCCTTTCCCCTCCCTCTCCCCCTCCCTCTCCAGTCCTAAGAGAAGTCAGGGTATACTGCCCTGTGCGAATTCCAAGGCCCTTCCCCCTCCATCCAGGTCTAGGAAGGTGTGCATCCAAACAGACTAGGCTCCCAAAAAGCCAGTACATGCAGTAGAATCAAATCCCAGTGCCATTATCATTGGCTTCTCAGTCAGCCCTCATAGTCAGCAACATTCAGAGAGTCCGGTTTGATCACATGCTTGTTCAGTCCCAGTCCAGCTAGCCTTGGTGAGCTCCCATTACATCAGTCCCACCATCTCTGTGGGTGGACGCACCTCTCGCTGTCCTGACTTCCTTGCTCATCTTCTCCCTTCTTCTGCTCTTCATCTGGACCTTGGGAGCTCAGTCCAGTGCTCCCATGTGGGTCTCTGTCTCTATCTCCATCCATTGCTGGATGAATGTTCTATGGTGATATGCAAGATATCATATCACCATATGTGTGGCTATGGGACAAGGCCAGTTTAGGCACCCTCTCCTCTGCTGTCCAAGGACCTAGCTGGGGACATCCCCTTGGACACCTGGAAACCCTTCTAGAGCCAAGTCTCTTGCCAACCCTAAAATGGCTCCCTTAATTAAGATATCTTCTTCTTTTATATTAATTTAACCCATTACTATTAATCTGTGTATCCCCACATGATAGTGGCTTATCGGCAAAGTTTCAGCATTTCTGATTCTGGCAGTGGCTCCATGGCTTTTCTCTGACTCTGCCCTTCTTTCTCCCAGCATTCAGCCTAGCTTTCCCTGCCTACCTAAGTTCTGCCTTGCTATAGGTCCAAGAGAGTTTCTTTATTCATTAATGATAATCACAGCACACAGAGGGGCCGCCCACATCACTGGGACTCTCTGGTGATGTAGTTGCTTGGGGTCATACACACTCAAGTAAGTACTGTAACCCCTTGGCTGTGTTCTCTAAACAAAGTTTATGCATTGCATTGACAAACCCAAACTGGACTTTGATGGAACCATTATTTGGTACCTCACTGATGCTCTCTCTGTCCATATTTTATGTACTTACATTTGATTGATTGTAATGTTCATGTATATTCTCCATGTTTGCTCTCAACAACCTGATTACCCATTCCTCTGAGGTTCTTTCACTGGCAGAAACAATACTGATCAGTGGGGTGTCTGGAAATAGTGGCATCTGGGACAGTAGTGGTGGTCACCAGGGGTCTATTCATGGGAAAAGCTAATTGACAGTGCCTGTCCTTTGGGCAGTTCACTGGCCTAATCTACAAGACAGCTATGGGTGATACAGTTCCAGCAGCTGCAGCACTGCAGCAGTGGGTACCCAAGGCTATGTGTGGGAGTTCACTCTTGTGCAGAGCAAATATGGTCAGAGATCCAGGAGCTGGCCGCAGCAGCTTGGCTCATTGATGCTACAGCCCCAGTCCTCCTCCTTTCCCTAACTGTATTCAGTCACTTAGACACAGCTTCGAACCTGCCAGTTTATCCAGACTTCTATTATCCCACCCGATTTTATAATAATGACCAATCAATTTACCTCACAGTTCCCTTCCATGCGGCCACTTCTCAACACGGACTAGCAGTGTTACATTTAGAAAGGTACATAAGCATAATCATTGTCTATAACTGCTGTGTGTGTCACTTGCCCCTGACCATTTTCTTTATGATATCTTTTATTCTCCTCTCCCACCTTTTGGGAGCTTACCCTTTACTGAATCCGATACTTGGAGAAACTAAAGCCCCTAGAGCACTTTTAATTCCACACATTTGTTTCTGCAGCAACGGTGTGACCATGCCAGGAAGAGGTTCTGTTTAATCAAGTTTAATTCCCAGGCTGTTGCGCCTAAAGTCAATATGTCCTTTTTAGGTGACTGGCTACTGAGTTGCTCTTTTAGAGCTTAAAATAGTACAGGGGCCTGCACTAAGGAAGAAACAGCTTTCATTAGCTTTTGCTTTATTTATTTATTTTTAATTGAGCACATACATAGTCACAAAGGATTTGTAAAGGTTTGTAGTTTCAAACACTTGAAAAATTATTCCCATCAAAATATACTTAAGTACAAAAACCAGCTGACACTCGATAGCCAACTCTGAACCCTTAATTTGACAGCTCTCCTTTTGAACAGATCATCTGAGTAGAGCTTGGAGCTCCAAAACTTCATAATTCACTCCTGCTGGTTGTCAAACAGTACAGTTTTGAAAGCAGGTGTTGTGTCGAGGCAAAGGGTTTCCCTCAACTGTAACCTGTTTCAGATACATTCCAGGGTAGCACACTGTTCCAAAGTCCAACATCAATATTCAGTCTTGGGGAAGTTTCAGTGTTCCATATAAACGAGCACACGTGAGTAAAATTCAGGATTTTTTCTTTTTTCTTTTTTTGCAGTTTGCGAACTATCTCGGCAGAGAAATGGTTAAATATAACACCATAAAACACTTTAAGCACACTTTAGAAGAGCACCGTAATGAGTACTATTACACATAATATATTACTATGATATCTAAAACACGAACAAATATAAATATGTAATACAATTATTTAGAATTACATTGAATCATAAATAACGGGGGTTCTTAGAAAAGGGATGACAATTCAGAATAGAAACCCTGTGTCACTTCCGTACTTTGTAAACACTTTACCTCTTTCAAGTTTTGTCCTTTGATTTCTTATCTGCTGCTCTCTTCAGAGCAGAAGTGCTGAAATTCTGAGAAACCTATGTGAGAGACTAAGTCAACAGTATTCATTCACCTATTACTTGGCTTGTGCTTCTTTTGTTCAGTTATCTAGAATTCAGCTGGTGTCTCAGCTTTACTCTGGAAAACTCCTCTCAACAGTATTCTGTCCAACCAAGTTTCAAGTAATCTACACTGGCAGTAGACGCTTCTCTTTTGTCCCATGAGATCCATCAAGTAGTCTTTTCTTAAACATCTGCATAACCACCTTAGTTGTGTACAGGTCAGCACTTCAAAGGGAGCACAGCAACAGCAATTTAACAATCACAGTAGTAACATTTACAATTGTAGTAATAGTAACAGCAATAATCACAAGGTAGGTAACAAGAAAATGAACCTATTAACAACAATAATACCTGTTATCACAGATAACTCTTACAATAGCCCTGTAAGGAAGTAGGTATTATTATCCACCTTTTATAGATGAGGAAACTGGGGAACACTAAGGCCACATGACTTTCCTAAGGTCACACAAATAGTTGATGCAAGAAAAAAAAAACATCGTTGTCCCATTATTCTGAGTCCCAGGCTTGTTTCCATTGTAGATACTTCTTGCCTTACATCAAAGTCAAAGCACCAAGTGCTTTTACTTGTACAGATGCTGTATTGATCACACATATTGAATATGTGCTAGATTTCTTTCAAGAACAGGTTTCTTGAAGCCATTAATTCTGTGCTAAAGTAAATCAATTAGATCACCAAAGTCTCATATCTAAGGTAAAGTTTGTGGCCACGAATAAACTTGTCTTCTACATAAAGTTAGTTAAATCAGTTCACAACAATATAGTTCTTAAATTTGTAAGCAGATACTAATGCCTACATTTATAATCAGATACTAAATTTTAACTATTCACAAAGAAAATCTAAGCAAACAATTTAGAGGAATGCTGAGATCTCAAGGAAACTGTTAGACTTTTCTCAATATCCTTGCGCATGGTGCCCTCTGATGGATTTTCTAAACCAACTTAATGCACAAAAGCAAGAATCTTCACTCATGTTCACTCTCTTTTTAGGTAGGAAGGGAAACTCTATGACAAAAAGCAAGAAACTGAAAGAGGGAGATTTGTGTACAGGGAAAACCAGAAAAGGAATAATGAATTAGTATTAGACTTAGATCAACACCAAGGAGAGGAGGGAGGGAAGGAAGGAAGGGGAGAAGAAGGGGAAAGGAGAGGAAGAGAGAAAGAGAGAGACAGAGAGAAAGAAAGGAGAGAGAAAGAGAGGGAAGGTGGGAGAGAGGGAAAGCAAAGCAGGGGAAGCAAACGGAAAGAAAGACTAGAGTCTACAATGGAACAAAGCACCGGAAATGAGGAGGCTTCAATTAGTGAAGAGATGATGAGCCTCAGCACAGGAAGTTCGGAACCTCTGGTTAAGGCAGCAACCAAAATCCAAGATTAAATATCCTAGGACAAACAAATCTGGAAAAGTGAGCACCTGGGTGGAATGTTGAAAGGAGAGAGAAGCAGTGTTGTAGACTATGAGGGTACTTCCGGAAGGGAGTGTATAACACCGTATGGGTGAGACTGAAATAATCAACAAAAGAGAATGTAGACTATCAATTAAAGTGAACTGGGTTGAAATGGGTATATGAGAAAGGGAAATACAATGAACTTGATTCAGTTAGAGAAAAGCATAGAAAAAGCAAAGGAATGTTATTAGCACATGAGAACACAAATTTGATTTTGAATCTGTACAATTTTCACAGGGAGATAGACAACATCAAAAAAATCAAATCAAATCAAACAAAGTGAAGCACCAACTGTAAAGAAATGCTGTTAACAGAGGCAAAAAGTTGCCACAATCTCAGAGCCTCCAAGACTTCACTTTAAGGCATGAAATCTTGTCTAGGCTCAGTGAGCATGAAAATTACAGGTAGAAATAAGTGAGAGCACCAGGCAGGTGGATAGCATGAGAGGTAACAAGGAGCAATATATACATGCTTATACCTGTGTGAACATAAAAGTGTGTGCATGTGTGTGCATGTATGCACTTGATTATGTCATGTGAAGGTGTGACAAATTATAGTTGATAGGGAATAGTTTGGGGGTGGGGATGCTGATCTGCTTGTTGTGAAAGTATTAGGAGAAAGGTATGACCAACAGTCAGTTAATAGTCAATTCAGATGGCCAGTTTTGATAGGAAAGTTCAACAAATTCATCAGAGACCACATATGCCTGTATACACTAGTTCAGTTAGCTCAAAGTCCAAGTAATTCCTCCAGATAAAGTCCACAATAATCTACAAGATGAGATATCTGAAGCTGGGGAAATCAGTCTAACATCAAAGATCTGTAGACTGGGTGTACAGAGTCACATTTACAAAGATGGGGTAATAAAAGTCCAGAGTCGCTCAGCAGTATTTCTGTTCCTTCCCATGAGTCTTTGCCTCAGACCAAGTTGATGCAGAAAGTCATTATATGACAGCACCAAGTCGGTGCACAAGTGCAGTGGAGAAAAGGGTGTTCCCAACGGTAGAGAGGGGCTGGCAAGTGGTCTTCCTAGTAACGCTTTACACGGCCCTCTCTCAATCACAGTTCCTCCATCTCATTATCACTACTAGCAATAATCACAGGTCAAAGCTGGAGGCAAAGAAAGACTCTTATTCAGGATATCTACTTCTCGTAAGTTCATCTTCAAAGGTACTTAAGGTAAGTAACAAGGAATTCCTTCAGGGTCTGGCCAGTCAGTTCTCCACATTATGGCACAGTGGACTTATCAAGTAGAGTTCTGACGCCAGAACTAAGACTGTGAGGGTGGACATGATAGTAAAACACTGTACTCAACATCTAAGTTAAAGGTTATGCCATCGCTGACTGAATTGTCTGTGCGAAGGTACTCATTAAGCAAGGTTCTGATGGATCAGATGGGTGCCCAACTTAGTGACTGGTAGTCTGCACGTGAATGCAAATGTAAGCATCCTGGGCGGAGGGCCCCGCCGCCACCTCTTCATCTAGGGAGGGATCTGGATCTGACGAATCCCCCTGAACAGAACCCTGGGAATTATCCCCTGTAGCCAAACTGGGATCCTCAACTACCGGGGCCTCTGGAACAGCCAGGGGAACTCGTAGCAGTGAAGATGCCTTGAGCTCCTGAAGCTCATGACTCTCGGGTGCATTTATTTTCTGAACCTGGGAGCTCTTACATAAAAACAGTGCTTGCACTCTTACAGATGTTACCGATCTTAGTTTGGCACGGAAGTTCCTGTTGAGCCAGCAGTAGATGAAAGGATTGTAGCAGGTGCTGCTCATTGCCAACCAGTGAAAGGCATAAAAAAGCACGCTATCATTCTCTACGCCTGCATTGGATATAAGAACCACATAGAAATTAAGTGGAAACCAACAAACTGCAAAGACCAACACAATAAGTATCAGCATCCGGATGCTCTTCTTTCGCTTCTGGTAGTGTGCCATCAGTTGACGGGCAGATGCATCGCCAACAGCATTCTGGAGCCACAGCCTCTTTCCTAGGTGAGAATAGGTTACAACAATCACCATAAGTGGCAGAACGTACAGCAAGATAAATGTACCAAGGTCCACATATTTCGAAACCAGCTGGCTGGGTCCAGGAAAGGAAGGGAGGCAGTAGCTCATGGCAACACCATCCCTGGAGGAAAACAGAAAAAAAAGTTAAGATAACTGAAAAGATCCCAGAAAGCTTCTAGGAGCTACTTTACACTGTATGTCCATAAGAAATCTCAGTCCCTTGATAGTTTCGGTCTTAATTTCTTCAATTTTGAAATTAAGGGGTTGCACTAAAGTGTTATCTCTGGTGGGCCTAGTGTGGGTATAGAACAATCTGAACACAGCTAGATTCTTCATTACTAGTGACCTTAACTTGATGGCCCATCCTCTTGGTTTCACTAACACATTGGAATTAGAAAATAACACCATATGTTTTATTCAGGAAAATGGGGGATGGATGAAAACAAAGTTAAGAACATTGCAAATGTCCACTTTCTGGGAGTCTCTAGAAAGAAAAAGGTGAAATTACACATTATGTCTGACTTACTCATTCAAGAAGACGAATACATTCTGGTAAATTGCATGCGGAAGAGCAAGGAATATAGCAATACTCCAGATCACGGCAACAACCATTAAGCTTTGGGAGTATGTTAGCCTTGGTTTCATTGGGTGCAGAATTACCTACAAAAGACCAAAAACACCCTTCGTGAATCAGCCAAGATCAGTGTGGTTTGCATAATCTGAAACAGGTTCATGAGTTTCTGCTTGAATTAAAGAGAGATGCATAAAACGCAAGTACAGGGCTGAAACTTTGAAATTCACAATGGTCTCTACCTGTGAGAGTACGACAGTGGGGAGAAGTGTCAGAAGCAGTCCACAAACATATTCTAGTTTCAAATACAGCTCCGCCCTGTAGATTTCTGCAAGATGTCTAGTGTTCCTGACTCTTTGCCACCCCCTGCTCTTTTATTCAAAAGTGCCCTCAAGTGGTCTTACCCGGTGTCGGTCCATGGCAACAGCAATAAGCGTAAGAGTTGAAACATGGAGGGAGCAGTACTGAGCGAAACGACTGACATGACACAGGTATCTACCAAACACCCACTGTCCAGCCAGGAAACGAGTCTAAGGGACAAAAACAAGGAAAAGGTGTAGGTTATTTATTCAAATGTTATCCTCAAGCACAGCGGAGAAGCTCGAGTCTAGATGGAGGCCCCAAATATGTATATTCCCTTTTGCTTTTGTAGTCCCATCACCCACCCTTCAAATGGAACAGCATCTTTTTTATGTACTGAAACCAACTCTCTATACATCACTCACCATTGCAAATGGACAGTTGAGGAGGATTATCGTAATGTCAGATACTGCCAGATTGAAGATGAGAAGGCCCGTTGATTTTTTGATTTCATTGTGCTTGAGAAAAACCTGGCATACCAGGAAGTTGCCAAAGAGAGATACAATTGTGGTGATAACATATGCAATACTCAGCACAACCTTAGCAATGATGTGGGCATTGGTCCCTAACCATTTTTTCATTGATTCTGTTGGATATTCCCATTCTGCAGTTATGTTGGTTCTATCCAGAGTTGTGTAACTGTAATTTTGATCCTCGATCAGTGGAACCCAACTGATATTTGGTCGGAACCAATCAATTATACTTTCCATTTGTGACAGCAAAGAAATGTTCATTTTTGTTTAGGGAGAAGAATTAAACAGGTCCCAAGAGATCAGAAAGGATATAGATGATGAAGTCCTTTTCCAAATCTTCACAAACAGAAACTCCTGGTTCCACCTAAAATGGAAATGATCAAAGACTTTAGCATTTTATAGAATAGTGAGCCCAAAGAAGCCAGGATCTAAGGTGTTAACCTTTTTATAATAAGAGGAGAGAAGCCAGCAGGCTTGCTAATCAATCCACTTTCATTAAAATGATGGGATCCTATCAAGCCAATTAGATCACCCATATAGAATGCTACATATACTACCTTATTTTATTACCATGATAGTGTATAAATTTTGCCTAAAACAGTTACTGCCTTCTAATATATTCCATTAATTAATTGCTTAGTAATAAATGCATAATCAGAGTTGTGTTACTGAGGTCTAGCAAAATAGGTAACTCTAGATTATTGCCATAATTTGTAGGGTTATGGGAGTCTGAACTTTCTACCTTGCCTTGTGAAAGCAAAGATAGGTCTTTGACAGCTCTGACTTGTACTGAGAATTTTATATAAATAAAACAATCAAGCCAGAAAAAAATGGGTTTCCAAAGACGTGACTAGTCTCCAACTGCAGGAGCTGAAAACTATTTAAGAATGTGCACATTTACATACATGTAAAAGTCTAGGATGTCAGAGACTGTAAACTTAAAGGCAAGATTTTTGTTTACATTTCTATACTACCCACTCCTGTCACTAACTTGCTGTATGACTGTGCAAATAACTATGCTTAACAAAAATTAGTTACATATTTCTAAATTTTATAGAAAGACCTGGAATGTATCAACATAAAGAAATGGAAAATTTGTGAGATAAAATGGATGCCAATTACATAGTCCAGTAATTTTACATTGTATACATTTGTCAAAATGTAGTAATATACCCATAAATATGCATAGTCATTGTATCAATCAAAATAAAACTACATACTTAAAAGCATTTTTTGCCTTGGTTTCTCCAACTTCCTAGCGGCAATTATATATACTTCATAAGCCACTGGAATAGATTAAATTAGCATGTATGAAAGAAAATGTATACAATTCAAACACCTTCTTCAAGATGGAAAAATCTCTGGGTTTTCTTAAACTAGAAGGCTACTTTTTGTTATTATTCTTAAACAAATAAGGTCTGGCCATAAGGGAGAAAATGGTGCAGTGTGTGTGTGTGTGTGTGTGTGTGTGTGTGTGTGTGTGTGTGTGTGAAGTGTTTTGTTGTTAGTGCATGTCCATGGAGGTTATGCATGGGCATTTTGTGTATGTGTTTTGTGTTACCGATTTATTTTGTTTTAAAAAGTTATGTTGTTGCTTATGTGAACTCACATGTAACATGACTATATTTCCACAATTGCAGACTTGTAAACTGTGCATTTTCTAAACACCACCTTCTGTGCTTGTGTGGTATGTTTGCATGCTATATGTTTATGGGATGAGTTTCTCTGCTATGCATGCTCTTGTTTTGTATGTTTTGTTGAATGCATCTGGTATATGTTTGTGTAGCACAAATAATGCATTGCTGTCTGTGATATTGATAATATGGGGCAGGAGACACAGACCTTCTTTCTTTTTTCCTTTCTACTTCCCATCTCCTTCTGTCTCCTTCTCTACCCCACAAAATTTACTAAGGAAAATTGGTGATGCAGCTGAATGCCACTTAGCATGCCTGCAGAAAATGGATTCCATACTCCACCCTCCACAATTAAATAAATCCCAAATAATATTTTAGCAGGCAGAGTACTCCCTGTTTTTTGGGGGGGTTGTTTTTTTTTTGTTTTTTGTCCCCTCCCCCAGTACAGGTGACACTAAGGCGAAAGGATTACAAGTTTGAAGAGAGGCTGGGCTATTAACAATCAGTTCTTCCTGGAGATGCTTAGTGGGAGCCTGTCTTTTAAAAAAAAATGTGGTATGGGGTTAAACAAGAAGCATCCTTATGCTAAGGTTAAGGGTCCCTTTTAACCACATATATTCCCTAAATGTCCCTTCTGACTGGGGGCAGTCAGGCTATGGGGGGTGACTCCTCTAAACAAGGGCTGTTCCAACATAGCATCTAAATGAGTCAGGCATTGTGCCTTAAAGGTTTGAGTCTCTGCCCCTCCCTTCATTTCAGGGGAGTATGGGGGGGGGGGATCTCCAAGCAGGTTCTGGCATTTTCTAGACCATCAAGTGGGTAAGGGATTTAAAAAATAGGTAAGAACTACTTCTTCCCAGCAAGATGTCTCTTTAGCCAAATGGTCAGTAGGGGGCAGTGGAGAGGAATATATAATTTCATTCCAAGCCCCTTCCTCAAATTTCAGGAGGGTGGGGCTGTAAGGAATTGCGTCATCATGAGACCTCTTAGCCTCCTAAGGGTGGTTGCTATTGGTGACCACCCCTCAACCTCCAGCAACACCCTGGAGACTGAGATTCTATAGTTCTAATTACAGGAATTTGCTCTCTCTCTCTCTCTCTCTCTCTCTCTCTCTCTCTCTCTCTCTCTCTCTCTCTCTCTCTCTACTGCGGGTAGAAAGGATGGTGAACACTGATTCATCTCTACCCTATGCTGGAGCCCCTCCCCAGTTATGGATCAAATGATTCCAACAGGTGAAGGGCTCCCGTGGGAGAAGACTTAGTCTCTACAGCAGTCTTTTATAGCCCACATTTTCCCTGGAGAACGAGGTGGCAAGAAGGGTGAGGGGTCTGGGGAGGGGGAATAAGACCCTTGCATCTCTGAAACTGGCAGTAGCGAGCTCAAGCTTACAGTTTAAGTGTACTTTGACGCGCAAGAAACAACAACAACAACAACATTTCATTGTGAAAGCGTGACCGTGTGGGGGGCTAAAACACCCAGATTTCCGAGAATGGGATGGGATGTGGTAAATAGAAAGGAGGGCTTTCCAGGTGGTTTTGGAGCAGAAATCCTCACTTTTTCAGGAGTTCCAGGATCCCTGCTGATAGAAACAGACAAAAACAGGAGGGAAATTCTAAGAAATCACCCAGAGCTCTTAAGAATTCAGTATTTTGCGCTTGCGGATAACCTGTGGAAAAAAACAGCAAACAAACAAGCAAACAGGTTGAGGACTCGGGGCTGTGGGCGCGTAGACTTGGGGATACCACGTCCCCAAATCTTTCCATTATATGGGCAGTCTGCCCATTCCCCCGTTTACCTGGTGTCAGTCTCAGGGACAGCAGCTCACCCCCAGATATCTCCAGTCTTTCCTGGAAAGGTTGAGACTTACCTTAGAACGTTCTATGCGGAGAAGGACTGGAAAGCTAGGAGCCTACCAGCCTCAGTGTGCTGGTTAGGCAGAGGAGAGATGAAAACGGACTGGCGGACGAGCCGCCAGTCCGTCCAGGTCCCAGCGCACTTCAGAGCCTGAGGTGTCTCTGGCTCTGCGCTCACAGCCTACTGCTGCAGGCAAGGAGTCGTGCGCACTCCCCCGCGTCAGTGGGACTGGATAGTGACCCTCAGCAATAGGAGGCGGGGCCCCGCGAGGGCTGGCAGAGCTTTGCGCGAGACTTTGCCTGTACCACGAGATGCTGTCTGGGTCCGCAACACACGGGGAGGGTAACGGGGGGGGGGGGTGTCACATGGAGGGGGACGTGGGGGGGGCACAGGTGGCCGCTGCTGCTAGATCAGAGCTAGTTCCTTTTTTACTTCCACTGTGTAACTGCGGCTCTAGTCTTCCCTACCAAGCACTCTGGGGGCTAAATCAGACAGAACGTCTGAATTTGGGGAGTGGTTGCTGATGATGGGGTAAATTCCTGTTTTAAAAAACAAAAATACTCCTCGCTCATCTAAATATGCCCATTTCAGTTTCTCAACCAGAATGTAATTAACACACACCTCTTTACTGACGTTCTTCCGTATCTAACCTGCTGCTTCCCACCTCCCCAAGGTAACTTGGTTTTCAGATTTTCTTTTTTTCTTTTCTTTTCTCCTCTCCTCTCCTCTCCTCTCCTCTCCTCTCCTCTCCTCTCCTCTCCTCTCCTCTCCTCTCCTCCTCCTCCTTCTTCTTCTCTCTCTCTCTCTCTCTCTCTCTCTCTCTCTCTCTCTCTCTCTCTCTCTCTCTCTCTCTCTCTCTCTCTCTCTCTCTCTTTTTACCTGCGTGAAGCCATAGCCAAGCAAACACTATGGAGCCTTCAGAAGCGCAGAATCTTTGAATCTGGAGATGGAAGGTGGCAGGTGAATGGGAAAAATAGAGAAATGACTTCTTTAGAAGCTGCCTCTGAGTGTTCCTTGAATGTTCACAAACATTTGTGATATAAGAACTAACCAGGAGCATTTGCAAATCCAGCATGGTGAATATTTTCCGCGGTCCATTTTTTTTTCTTCAAAAAGAGGAAAGCAGAGGGGAGAACACAAGGAAGATGAGAAGAGAGACGCAGGAGGTTCCTGGCATCAAATTCCCGCTTAAACATAACGTTATTTGAATCGCTTGAGGTTTAGCTATTTTATTTCTAGAAAACTCCTTTCTGCCCTTTTGTGTATGGATATTCAGCTAGATAAAATAGCCTCGGAATACAGTTGTAATTCGCGGACCGGATTCTTCATTCCTCCATGATCCCTCTTCCGAATTTTCTTGAAGGGATATGTAAACAACCAAGGCTCTTACGTGCAGTGACTCACTGAGTCCCCCTGGGTAGAACAGAGATGCCCTTATCTTTGCACATATGATTTTTCACTCCATGCTATGCAGCCTCTCCAGGATTCTGTAAAGCTCAGTCTTTCTTTCAGGTAGTGTGAAAATCCCATTCCCCCCCCCCCCCCCGCTCTTTTCAGCATATTTCCCACCAAACAGTGCAGGAGTAATTCCACCTATCAAATTCAGCAAAAATCTTCCCCCAGACAGAAAGATTTTTTTGAATCTTTCCTACACACCCTGGATTTCCTTTGGAGACTGCAGGAGACTCCCCGCGTGCCATCTTTGCATGAGCTTGTGTCGGAGACCTCCCACACCAGGGACCTCTGGCTTTCAATACAATGAATATTTTTTCAGAATGGGAACACCTCATAATTTTCCCTCACCCCAAATTTTATTGGCAGATATTAAAAACCTTTCCATTGGACATAAATGTTTACAGAAAATTTGTGTTTACCCCAAACAGAGTAGAAGCGAGCTCATCATTACAGCATCCAGAGGTTCCTTGTATGGTCTGCTGCTTATGCTGAATTCACTACAGACTGGACAAGGAGACATTCAGTCTTTCCTGGACACGAAATTTATCAAAATTGCCTAAGTATCTTCTTGAATCTCTCCTACACCTAAATTTAGTCCTAGGCAATACTGAAGAATTCCTTTTCTTCGTACACATTCCCCACAGATCATCTACCATACAGAAGCCAGCATCTTCACCTCACTCAACATTTCTTCTTTAGAAGGGTCACACTGGGAAAGGCCTTTTCCATACCGGAAGAGAGGCCACGTACTCTAGAAACAAGCCTCCATTTCGCTAAATTTCAATATCATAAGTCTACCTCTGACAGACACGGATCAAACCCCTACAGGTCCACAATTCTTTCAGGCTCCAAAAGCCCTTCGACTAGCAGTGCGAAATCCACGAAAGAGCACAACCAAAATGATCATTTCTTAGGAGTGTCTGAGGGCAACCAATGAATTCCAGACCTATAAGGCAGACATTTCGATAAGAAAATCTAGCTTCCTTTCATTCAACAATGGCCTTGAGGTTACTTCCACTCACTCTCCTGCTGCCTGAAGACCACACAACTCCATTTAGCTTAGCTGTGTCCTTTCCCTTCCGGCTCTTTGTCCCTCTCCTAGGTAGGCAGGCAATACCATCGCCAACTTTGCAAAAATCTTTTTTCTTTACCCTGCCAGGCTTTGATACAGTGAAAACACAGCTCCCCATCCCATTAAGAGTGCAGGATTTGAGTTGGATCTTCAGATCGCTTCTAAAGCTAGGGTTTCGGCACTACTTGGTATCCTTGCGAAATCTTCCATCTAAGTAACGCAGCGGCTGCACGTGTGGCTCACGGAGAGTTAGCTCAGGCCAGCCAATCAAGGGCTGAGGCAGGAGAGCACCAGCTCTGGAGCTGTCAGGCTCTTCCCACAGATCAAAGCTCTCCTGGTAACAGATTTATAGGCTTGCACACGGAAGGACGGAGTGGGCGGCGCTCCAGACCATTGGTTCACAGAAGGGGCGCAGAAGGGGGAGGAAGAAGAGGCTCAGGGCTCTGTGACTTCTTTTTCTGCCCACGGACTGCCAGTTTTGAATGCCCTAACTTGGCAGGCAGTTTTCCAAGACACTATTTCCCAGAATTCAGGTTCAAATGTTCCACTCCACCACAATCTGAACATCTTTCTAAGGCATACCTCTGGCGCAACAAAAGAGAGAGGTAAAAGAGGGTTTTTGTTTATTTGCTTGTTTTGTTTTTGTCGAACATAGGAGCACACCTGGCACCTAGTCTTATACATTGGTCTTGATTTAAAAGTTTTAGATCAAAACCAGAGTGGATTTAAGTTTCACATAAGCAAATACTTTTTTTAGAAGAAAAAACATAAAAAAGACAAATAATATTTAGGTGGGAATATTAGGGGAAAAGCAAAGCTGCTCCCAGCCCCATGTGATTTTAGGCATTTCCATGATACCCCAAGATAAATTCTCAGGAATGACAGCATAGCATTAAGTATGCCAGTTTCTCTTTTATTGATTTGTTTTGATCATACATTGTGCACTTAGGGGTACTGATATATTGGGTTTATCTGAGATAATTTTGTAATTTCTGTACTTTTTGTCGCTAAGTAAGTGTAGCTTGCTGCAAAGATAAAGTCAAGCAAACATCTTCCATTTTTAGTTGCGCAGTAACTTGAGGATGTTTTTATCCCATTAAATTGCCTAACCCTGTTGATCTCTGTTAATTGTTAAAATGGCATATTCAAATTTAAAAACAAAACTTTTCGTGGCTGAAGAAATGGCTCAGTGATTAAGAGCAATTACCTCTCTTCCAGAGGACCTGGGTTTGGTTCCAAGGACCACATGGTGGCTTGCAATCTGTAACTTCAGTTCCAGGGTATCCAATGTTGTCTTCAGGTCTGTGAGGGCCAAAGGGAAAAACAGCATGCCTTTCTCTGTATTTATCCTCCACCTTACAAAATTATATTTAAGAGCCTACAAACTGATCCTTCTGACTTCCCTCCTCCCTGCACTCGTAGGTAGCAGCAGTAATGGTTCATTGAGGTAAGAGTAACCTAAATACAACTTTTCTTATGTCAATTTCACTGCACATGAATCTTAAATGACTTTCCTGTTTCGAAAGTTCTGTGTCTCTAGAGATCTTCTAAAATTTGCCTTCCTTTGGATCCAAACCTTCTCCTCAGGCCCTAGCCATGACATATCTCAGTTTTCAGTTTCCACCTTCAATTCTAGTTCTCAGTAATGTCCCCCTTGGCTTTCATCTAATGGTAGCTTAAAATATAGTTCACATAATTTAAGGCTAACCTACCTACACGTAACAATTAAATGGCTGGGTAATATTCACAGAATTGGGCAACCATCACTGCAATACATTCTAGAACTTTTTCATGATCATAAAAGGACATTTGCTGCGCATTCCTTCCTATTAACACATTTTAACCCTTGAAAACTAACTACTGTACTTTCTGCACATATGAATTTTATATTCTAATTATTTCATATAAATAGACTTGTTCAATGTATGATATTATATGACCAGCTTCTTTTATATAGTATAGTGGTTTCCTTTATAAAAATATTACTTTATTTCATATGTATATGTGTTGTATCTGCATATATGTATGTGCACCATATGCATACATGGTACTCTCGGAGGCCTGAAGAAAACATTGGGTACACTGGAATTGGAATTGGAGTTATAGATTATAGGCTATCATGTAGGTTTAAATGTGTCTGGTAGTTAAAGGCCTTGAACATTTTTCATTTAGATTTTGACCATTTGTTCTCCTTTGTTTGAAGATGGATGTTCATTTCATTTGCTCGTTCGCTAATGAAGATATTTGCTCATTGGTATTTGTTCATTTTTAATGTTCTGATATTAAATTCTTTCTCAATCTTAGGTATTTACTTTTCTTTTTGAGGTGTTGAGAATAGGATTCTTTCTAATTTCTTTAACAGTGAGTTAATTTCCCTTTTATTTGCATTTCTTTCTATAAATATATATTATCTACCTTACTGCTATCATAGTGTATATGATTTTATCTCATTGTGGTTTTTATTTGCAGAAGTGTAGCCAGAGGTGTTATTCAGGATCTCTTTATGTGACAAGTAATAATTTTCATCTTCATTGTAAAAGTTTCTATTTGAATATTTTACTTATTGTAATTTTTGATTTTTAAATTATTGAATCATATGTCTTGCTTATGTATTGTGAGTCTAAATCTTTTATTTTGTTTATGATTTGTCAAATGTTTCTTTTGAGTTTTCCTCCTTTCTTTTTTTATAATTTGAAACACCAGATACTTTACTTTTGATTATATTCTGTATATTTATTTTCCTTTTGCTACTAAGGGCTTGGGTGCCACATGTAAGAAACAATCATTTTTATTTATTTATTTTACATCCTTACTGCAGTTTCCTCTTTCTCCTCTCCTCCCAATTCCCCCCACCACCACCACTACCATCTCCTTTCAGCCCCTCCCCCAACCCACTCTTCTTCTGTTTCTGTTCAGAAAGGGGCAGGCCTCCCATGGGTATCAACAAAGCAGGGCATATCAGGTTGCAGGTTGCAGTAAGACTAAACATTTCCCTTTGTATTTAGGCTGGGCAAGGCAATCCAGTATGAGGAATAGGTTCCCAAGAATCAGCCAGTGCATTAGGGACAGCTCCTGCTCACATTGTTAGGAGTCCCATAAATAGACCAAGCTACACAACTGCCACATGTCTATAAAGGGCTTAGGTTGGTCCCTTGCAGTCCCCTTGGCTGTTGGGTTCCTATGGGTCATGTTAGTTGTTTTCGTGGGTTTTCTTGTAATGTCCTTAATGACTCTGGCTTCTATGATTTTTTTCCTTCTCTTCAGCAGGATTTCTCAAGCTCAGCCAAATGTTTGGCTGCAAGTCTCTGTATCTGTTTCCATCCGTTACTAGATGGAAATTCTCAGATGATGATTGCAGGAATCACCAATCTGATGACAAGAGATGCAAGCTCAGGCTACCTCTCACTATTCCTAGGTGTCTTAGCTAGGGCCATTCTTGTAGATTTCTAAGAGTTTCCCTTGCGTCAGGTTTCTAGCTGACCCTGAAAAGTTCTCCCTTTGCAGTCATCTCTTTCAGCACTCTTCCCTTCCACCCACCCTCCAACCCTTTCCCTCAAGTTCCTGTCCCAATCAGCCTAATTGTCAGGATGGCCAAACATTCAGAAACCATCTTTTAATACAAGGTCAGGAAGATTTATTACTATTTTTAATCTATCTTTTTTTTTATTTTTTATGTTTTTCTTTTCTTTTTTATTGTTTTCATTGAGTTATGAAATTTTCTCCACTTTCCTCCCTCCTCTCCCCTCGCCTTCTACACTCTCTTGTGGTCCCCATGCTCCCAAGTTACTCAGGAGATCTTGTCTTTGTCTACTTCCCATGTACATTAGATCCATGTATGTCTTTCTTAGGGTCCTCATTGTCTAGGTTCTTGGGGACTGTGAATTGTAGGCTAGTTTTCTTTGCTTTATGTCTAAAAAGCACTTATGAGTGAGTAATATGATATTTGTCTTTCTGGGTCTGGGTTACCTTACTAAATATGATGTTTTCTAGATCCATCCATTTGCCCACAAATTTCAAGATGTCATTATTTTTTTCTGCTGTGTAGTACTCCATTGTATAAATGTACCACATTTTCCTTATCCATTCTTCGGTCTAGGGGCATTTAGATTGTTTCTAGGTTCTGGCTATGGCAAATAATACTGCTATGAACATAGTTGAGTACACGTCCTTGTGGTACAATTGGGCATTCTTTGGGTATATACCCAAAACTGGTATTGCTGGGTGTCTAGGAAGGTTGTCTCCTAATTTTCTGAGAAATCGCCACATTCACATCTAAAGGGGCTGTACCAGCTTGCATTCCCACCAGCAATCCAGGAGTGTTCCCTTTACCCCACAACCTCTCCAGCATAAGTTGTCATCATTGTTTTTGATCTTGGCCATTCTTATAAGTGTAAGATGGAATCTCAGAGTTGTTTTGATATCTAAGGATGCTGAACATTTCTTTAAGTGTCTCTCAGACATTTTAGATTCCTCTGTTGAGAGTTTTCTGTTTAGGTCTGTACCCCATTTTTTATGTATTGTTTGTTCTGTTGATGCCCAACTTCTTCAGTTCTTTGTATATTTTGGAGATCAGCCCTCTGTCTGATGTGGGGTTGGTATGTTGAAATATGAGCAGCAGGGCTGTGTCCCCGGCACCTGGCCGCCCACATGGCTAGCTTATGCCCAAAATAATTACACGGAAACTGTATTCTTTAAACATCGCCTGGCCCATTAGTTTTAGCCTCTTAACCCATTTTTAATAGTCTATGTAGCACCATGAGGTGCGCTTACCAGGAAAGATCTTAACCTGCTTCTGTCTGGAGTGGGAGAACCATGGCGACTCCCTGACTCAGCTTCTTTCTCCTAGCATTCTGTTCTGTTTACTCTACCCACCTATGTTCTAACCAATGAGGCCAAGCAGTTTCTTTATTACTTAACCAATGACCTTCCTCCATCATTGGTAAAGATCTTTTCCCATTCTGTAAGCTGCTGTTTTGTCTTGTTGACCATGTCCTTTGCTTTACAGGAGCTTTGCAGTTTCAGGAGGTCCCATTTATTAACTGTTTCTCTCAGTCATCTCTTTCAGTACTCTTTCCTTCCACCCACCCTCCAACCCATTCCCTCAAGTTCCTCTCCCTATCAGCCTAATTGTCAGGATGGCCAAACAGTCTAAGGTGCTGCATTTAGAAACCATCATTTAATACAGGGTAATGAAGATTTATTCCTATCTTTTAAAAATCTATCTTCTTTTAAATAAAAATTTTCAGATTTAGGCATTTGAGATTTTGTTCCTTTATATGTAAATTGCTGAATATCATATGAAATATTGGTCTTATTTCATTTATCTGCAAGTGATTACCCAGTCTGTCCAATATCATTTTTTGAAAGTGTTATTTTTCCTCCAATATATTCTCTTGGAATATTTTTGAAAATCTGTCTATTGTAAGCATAAAAATAATTTTTGAAGTTTCAATTTTGTTCTCCTGATAGCTCTATACAATTATCTCACCATCATGATTGTTATAGATTTGTAGTAAAATTTGAAACAGGCATCTGTGCATCAGATGTTTTCCCTGCAAAATAATGAGTTTGATCTTATGGATTCTTTGATATTCATGCAAAATCTGGCAACACCTGATCAGTTGGTTTAAATTGCTAGCCTGAAGACTGATAAGGATTCCATTGATACATAACTGTTGTGAAGAACATTGCTATCTTAATATTTTACTTTCTAATCTGTGAATGTGGGATAAACAAGGTATCTTTCACTTTATTTACATTTTCTTTAATTTTTCAACAGTTATTAATAGTCTTCAAGATAAAACGTTTGTATTTCTTTTATTAAATTTATTCTTTTATTATTTCTTTTTTTTAGAGACCTTCTAAGCAATCAATTGTTACAGTATGTCTTCATACAGACTATGAATGCTTAGCAGATATTTTTGTATTTCTAAATTATATTTACCTTCATTTAAAATATTGTTTAGGTCTGTATAAGATTATTAGTTAACAAGTCATAGGACTTTGAATACACACTCTCTCTCTACCTTCTGGACTCAGAGTCTGATTTTCATCTTGCAGAAGGTTCTTTTGTATTGGAAAGCTACCTTTGTAATGAAGCTTTGAATATGCAAACAGAGAGAGAAAGAGAGAGAGGAGAGAGAGACTCTCTTTTCTCCCTTTTCATTCAGTATTTAAACTATAATGTATTTAGTTATGGATCTCTAAGTTTATTTTGAATTTGATTATTCTGTTCATTTAGTAGTATTATTTTTTTCTTTCTGATAGAAATTACATTGTCTCTATTGACCTATCTTCAATTTTTTAGTTCTACAGTACAAATTTATTGGGTCACTCTAGTGAATTTTCATGGTTCACTTTACTTTTTCTGTAGAACTTATACTTGGTAATTTCTACTTTATTGGTATATTGTACTTTGAAACATTGTAATGAAACTTCTTTCATTTAATTAAGCATATTATTTCCTTTAATTAAAATTGCTAAATGTTAAATTCAAATTCAAACATATTACTTCTAAAAGGAAGTTTCCATTGCCTGTATTTTCTTCTGTGGATATCTGTATGCTTCCCATGTTGGGTATCTTGTTTTTAAAATTGACTGTTTTATATAATCCATTGTGTAAACTTTGTACCTAAAACTAGAAATTATTATTTGCTTATTTATCTGTTTTTGAATGGATGGTACAGTTTCAATGAAGTAAATTTCCACTACAGTAAGCAGCCTCTGATATTGCTGTTCAGTGAGTTCAGGCTTAGATACTGCACAGTCATTCTGGGATGACAGTGGTTTTAACAAGAATATTTTTGTCTCCTTTCTTGATCTCTTTCTTTCATCTGTCTTCTCTGATGGTATCATACCCAGGTATTAACTTTCAGTGATTGCCAGATGATTGCAATATTGTTTTCAACATTGCTCTGGAAAATAAATCGCTCTACCGTGATGCAATTAAATGTGGACTTTATTCTTGCAGGGTTAGTGTTTTAGGCCAGACGCTGAGACCCTCTCTAAAAACTGGGTTGAAGATTGTTTTTAGCCATCTAATTTCCTGGCTCTTCTTTTTAATATAACTGTTCTGAGGCTTGGGTTATTTTTCTTATTGGGCTACCAGATTTATTCCATGGTTTATTACCTAACTCTCTAGAATTCAGTAAGTCTCCAGATTGACTTTCCTTATTTTCAAAGAAAGTTTTATTTGAGAATGCTATTTAACTATTATTCTTGTGTACCATTGCCTTTTCCACTTTATAAAAAACTCTGTATCACTGTTCCAGATCCAAAGGAAGGAAGTGTCTTTATTCTGGAGAGACACTTGTTTTATGAGCAGAATGTTAAGCAGGGTGATAACCATTAATCAAGTATGCCTACCTTTTCTGTCTTGGACACTCTTCCTTACAAACTCACTTGTAATGAAGATCAGGACTTAGTGTGTGTGTCTTGCCATTGACTGGAATATACCTTATATTATTCATGTGTTTGAGGGGTTCTAAACTTGTAGCTCTTATCTGTGCTGGACTTTCTGAAACACACATGTTAAATAGGTAAAAATAATAGTGCATTCCTTTGCCATCTCAGAAGATTTTATGCTTGTATATTGTGAAAGAGACTTATATTTATGATCGTGCTGCCCATTCTAAAGCTTCGACCGTACAACGGAGAAAGGAACACGCTGTAGTTCAAATCCAAAAGCTTTCATTATGACAAAAAAATTACTTAATTTTATTAAATGAATTTTCTTAAATGAAAATCTTATAATTTTCTGCTTAACTTACAATATTGAATGAAGGCAGACTAAACAAAGCAGACAAAGCTTTTCTGGATGAGATAAGATTCAAACATGACATTGAAAGTGCTTAGAATTCATGCAGTCTTAAATGAAGGATATAAAAGCATAGAAAGAGCAATGGCATGTTAATGTAGTCTGAAGTGAAAGGGAGAGAAATGGTGATAGCTGTATTAAAAGGGACTGACAAAATAAAAGATCAAGTTATGTATATGCTGTATCTGGACCAGAATATATATTGGCTTGGGGTTAGAATGCCACAGTAATAGAGAACACAGAATTAGCTACTTGTGAACATGGTATAGGGTATTGCGTTAAGGTTTTTCACTGAAACCATTCAACAAATAATGTACATATACTGTGCCCTGGGCATTGTATTCAATGTGAATAAGATGACCTGTAAATGAAGAAATTGGATAGAAAGATAATTGAGGGCACCATTGACAGATGATGATGAGCAGAAAGGAGAGAATGAAAAGGTATGACTTGTCATGAGGACCATTCAAATTTAAACTTCCAGTCCTCTTACAGCTTATTTTCTACTTGAATACAGACTGGTGTCTTAAATCTGAGGAAATCTTGTCCCAGAAATTCCTCAGTGAAACGAGGGCACTTCAGACCTCTTCTCTCTATGGTCCAGTTAAAAGACTTCGGAAATCTGGAAAGACTTGTGGCAAGGGAAAGCAATGCTATGGTAAAGACCTGGAGAGTGGCAATATCTATTTTCAATTACTGGTTATATTAAAAAATATTCTGTATTGGAAGAATTCATTGTTAGTAATTGGCACCAAATCACCAAGGAATAGATGAGTTGTGTATACAGTAAGGGCTGTGGAAATTCATAGCAAAGAGAGAGATGTATCATAATTTCTAAATAAATATGCTAATAATTTAGATTAATACAGTACTTTATAAGACCGTTGAAGGCTAGGCAAGGTTTAGAGATTGGTAGAGATAAATATGAAATAGGGCAGGCTGAGCAAAATACTAGCTTTAGAATAACGAGTTGAGGAAATAAATTTGAATTATTATGGTAGTGTGGTGAAATTATGTCAGATATCAGTACAAATGATGCAAGCAAGAAGAAAAAAAATGATTTAATTCGAAGAGAGGGAGGAGCAATAACATAAGCAAAGGGATCAAGACCATGATGGGGACACCCTCAAAAACAGTAGAACAGAGATCACTGACTCCAGAATAACAGTGGGGGGACTTGCATGGGACCAAATTAGGCCCTCTGAATGTGGGTGATGGTTGTATGGCTGTGGCAGTCTGTGGAGTCACTGGCCCTGGGATCAGGATTTATCCCTACTGCTTGAACTGGCTTTTTGGAAATCCATTCTCTTTGGAGGGATACCTTGCTCAGCCTAGATATACTGGGGAGGGCCTTGGTTCTGCCTCAAAGCCATATGCTAGACTTTGTTGACTCACCATGGGAAGTCTACTGTCTCTGAGGATTAGATGGGGGTGGGGTGGATGGAAGGTGGGGGAAGTGTGAGGAGGGGAGGGAGAGGGAACTGGGATTGATATGTAAAATGAGCAAAGATTGTTTTTATAAAATCTTTAAAAAAACAAAAAGTGTAGACTGAAAAACAATACATAGACTGGCCTGGTTTGCATGGTATGAGCTTCCTGAAAGTTGAGACTGTTCTATGTTATTTACTTGCATATCTTTATCTTTTTTCATCTATCTTTAGTAAGAACTGCTTCATCACCCTGCTTCTCTTTTTGTTCCCATTATTCCTTTCTCCTATTGTGCCCCTCATCTTCTTCCCATTAGAAAATAGTAATCATTCATTTTTACTTTGCTTTCATTTTCTACTGATATCAAAATTAACTAATATATTAGTACTCACAAGTATCCTTTACTTCCTAAATTTATTAGTGCTTAAGTAATGATTGCTTTTAGTTACTTTATTTTCATAGTGAGTCTACACTTTATTAGTGACTGTTGTTGAAAACAATATTATAGAGTCAAGGTAGTATTGGGTATTAATCCTAAACAGCAGCCCAACAGAGGAAAATAATGCTTCAACTTTACTTCAACCACCTTTACTTGAATATTACAAGCACAACCACTGTAATGACAAAGATGACATGAATTAAAAAAATATTTGACTCCATATATGAGTCTTAATGCAAAAATATAACAAAGAAACACAGCAAACCAGGACCACATGTCTCCTACAAACAGTACCAATCACACAACAATTAAATCAATGAGACTGACTAAGAAGAAATTCCAAATAAGGAATTAAAAAGAATGACTATAAACATGTTAAAGGAAATTAAAGAGGATAGAAAAAAATCCTTCATGAAAGGTCAAAGAAAACACACACTAACAAACACTTTCCCCACTCACACATATACTCACACCAAATGAATGAAATAAGAAGTCAATGCAAGATCTGTAACTATAATTCAATCAAAAATATTGTAGAAAAGTCAAACTAATGTGCTGGAAGTGAAATTTTTAATCATTCAAATAAACAGCTAATTGAAAAGTTTCCCCAAAACAATGGATCACAGGGAGGACAGAATATTAGGTCAGGAGAGAAGGTAGAGAAATTGGAACACTCAGACAAGAACAAAGAAAATTAATAAAAAATGCATGGTTGGAACATAAGTGGTCATTAAGACATGAGTTAAAATCTACAATAATGGCATTATAAGAAAGAGAAAAAATCCATGCAAAAGGCAGAGAAAAAAATTCTGATGAAATCAAAGCAAAAAAAAAATTCCCAAACTTTGGGTAAGAGATGCTGTATTAATCAGGGTTCTCTAGAAAACAGATATGTATGCTACCACACATATGTACACACACACATACACACACACACACACACACAGACACACACACACATCATGGATTTATCACAGTGTGTTACATGTTATGGGTCTAACTCTTCCAACAATGGCAGTCTCCCAATGTAAAGTTCAAGAACCCAGTAGTTGTTTGAAACACAAGTCTAGACATTTCAACTGATCTTCAGAATACCCCAGAATCCTGAAGATGTAGGCTATAATTACAGTGAAGACATGAGCTTACCAGTAAGACTAGGAAGAAGCAGGCAGAGAGCGAGGTTCCTTCTTCCATGTTATTCATATATGTATGAATATATAGGTTATCAGCAAGTATAATCCATATTAAATGTGAATCTTCCAATCTCCAAAGACCTGGATTTAGAGTGAGTTTTTCCATTTCAAATAATTCAATCAAGAAAAAAACCTCTTACCATTGTATACAATCAGACACTTGGGTTTTAGTTAATTCAGAAGTAGTTTAAGTTGATAACAAAGGATAGTCATCACAGATGCCTACCCATGTAAAACACTGCATATAGAACACTGAGTAGAAAAGAAAAGACTAAAACTTCCCCACATCATACTGCAGTTGGAAAATACATAACAATGTGTATTTACTAAAAGTTGTAGGAGAGAAACACCAAGCCACATATAAATGCCCATTTCTATAGATACTGTTATTTCAAGAGTAAATGTGCTTGAAATGTTTGTATTTAAACTTATGAAAGACCATAGCTATCAAGTGAGAATAATGCTACAACCCTCACAAAATGCTGCTTATAATAATTTAAAGGCAAGAAAAATGTTTCTAAGTTCAAATAATGGTAAAAGAATTTATGACCATTAAGCCATCCCTGCAAATAATACTGAAATGAATTAATCAGAAGAGAAAGATAAAAACACGCCAGAGACTACAGAAAATAATAAATCAAACTAGAACAGTAGTTAAGCAAATGATAAATAGGAAAACACCAAAAACAATACTAACCAAATGGAAGGAATTGATACACATTTTTCAGTAATAATCCAGATTATCATGGTCTCAATACACAAGAATAAACAAAGTTAAAGGTTTTTAATTTGTTGGAATTGAATAAAATATAAAAGCACAGCACACAAAATCCTATATGATATAAAAAAGGGAAGTTTATAGGTATGGTGCATACCTTGGAAATTTGATATCTCAAAAACAGAAACAAAGGAACAAAAAGAAAAATAAAATCTTAACATTGAACCTTGAAATCTTGGAAAAAGAGAATCAGTCAAACAGGAAATCAGCAGATAGAAATAAGGAAAATAAGGAAGGAAGGAAGGAAGGAAGGAAGGAAGGAAGGAAGGAAGGAAGGAAGGAAGGAAGGAAGGAGGGAGGGAAGGACAGAGGGAGGGAGGGAGGAAAGAAAGAAACAAGATAAAAACAAAAACTAATGAAATAGAAAAAGCAACAAAAGCAATATAAGGCATCAACAAAGTGAGTTGGTTCTTTGAAAACAAATAAACAGGATCAATAAACTCTTAGTTCAACTAACCAAAATCAAGCAAAGATACAAATTAATACAATTATAGGTGAAGAAGAAGCCATTCAACAGATGCTAGTAAAATTTAGAATCAAAGAGACAAACCTTTAAAACTCTTATTTCAATGTCTGGGGAAATTGCTTAGTAGTTAAAAGCATTGCTTAGTAGTTAAAAGTAGTTCCCAGCACCCACATGGTAGATCACAATCATCTGTAATTCCAGTTTAAGATTGTCTGACACCATTTTCTAAATTCTACAGGGTCCTTCTCACAAAAAATGCATAGAAACATAAGGCTCAGTTCCAAACACAATATACATGCACACACATGAATGCATGCACACACACAAAAACATAAATAAATACATCTTTAAAAACCTATATTCTACTAACTTGGAAAAAAATGAAATGGATAGTTTTCCAGATGCATATGACCTATGAAGTTAAATCAAGTTGAGATAAACAAATTACATAGTTAAATATATCTGAAATTATAATAAAATATTTCAAAAAGAAAAAAATGGATTCATGGTTGAATTCTACCTTTACTTCATGGAAGAATTCATACTATTGCTTTTCTAATATTTCTATAAAATAGATAATACTACTTTCAAAATAGGTAGCCAGTATTATCCTGATACCAAAACCATACATAGACACAACAGAAAGTTGTACATCAATATACCCAATGAGCACAGCTACAAAAACTCTCAAAATAAATACTTGCAGACTCAAAAACACATCAGAAAGTTTATTCACTATGACTGAGTAGTTTTTATTATAAATACATAAGGATGGCTCTATGTATCAAATCAATAAATGTGATACATCATATAAATGTACTAAAGACCCCAAATCACATGACTACCGCAATAGATATATAAAAGGTACTTGACACAATCCAAAATCTTTTCATGATTAAAATCATGATCAGAGTAGGAATGGGAGAAACGGATTTCAACAAATTAAAGACTGCATTATGACAACTATAATGCAGTAATGTACTAAATTGGAAAACATCAAAGCACTTCTATTAAAAGCAGGAACATGAAAAGTTCCCTACTTTCTCAATCTCTGTTCGATATAGTTATTGAAGTCATAGCCACAACAATAAGGCAAAATGGGAAAATAACTGAACTCAAGTAAAAAAAAGAAAATTTTAAAAAATTATAAAGTATTCTTATTCTCAGATAATATGACTCCACACTGAAGCAACCCCAAAGAGTCCATCAAAAACTCTTAAGAGTTAGTAAACCTTTTCAGCCAAGTGTCAGTTAGCATATCAAAATCTATAGTCCTCCCATATACCAACAAATGATGGAGGAGGGTCATCTTTCTATCTGTTGATTTCATTGGTTAAGCAATAAAGAAACTGCTTGGCCCTCATAGGTTAAACATAGGTGGGAGGAGTAAACAGAACGGAAGGCTGGGAGAAAGAAGCTGAGTCAGAGAGTCGCCATGATTCTCCCACTCCAGGCAGATGCAGGTTAAGATCATTCCTGGTAAGCCAGCTCGTGGGCTACACGGATATTAGAAATGGGCTAGTCCAGGTGTGAGAGTTAGCCGAGAAAAGGCTAGATGTAATGGGCCAAGCGGTGTTTAAAAGAATACAGTTTCCATGTAATTATTTCGGGTAAAGCTAACCATGTGGGCAGCTGGGTGCCAGGGATGCAGCCCTGCAGCTCCTAATACAACAAACAAAACTTATGCTCTGAAAGAAATGAGGGGGGAAATCTCATTCACAATGCCTTTAATGCAATTGAATATGTTTAATCAAACTAATCAAGGAATCTAAGGACCTATACAATGTTCACATTAAAATATAGAATAAAGAAATTAAAGAAGACTTTAGTATATGGAAAGATAGCTGATGCTTGTGGATTGCAGAAATTAACATGGGAAGATAGTTATGCTATCAAAAGTCATACAAAGGCACAAAGGTCCTAGACAGCCAAAGCAATAACAAGCTAGATCAAAAAAAAAAAAAACATCCCCTTGCCATATAATAACCAAAACTCAAAATATACAGATTAAAGAAAGAATATTAAGAGCTGCAAAGGAAAAAGGGCAAGTAACTTATAAAGGTAAATCGATCAGACTTACACCTGACTTTTCTATGGAAACCATGAAAGCCAGAAGGTCCTGGATAGAGGTACTGCAGAAACTAAGAGACCATGGATGCAAACCCAAACTACTATACCCAGCCAAGCTATCATTCACTATCAATGGAGAAAACAAGAAATTCCAGGATAAGAACATCTGCTTGATTCTTAAAAAAGATGTCTCTAGATTACTGGGGGGCGGGGAGTAAGCTCCTAAACAAATGTTGTTGGAAGACCTGGCTATCCATATGTAAAATAATGGAAGCAGGTTCCTATGTAAAATAATGAAAGCAGGTTCATACGTTCCATTTTCTAAAATATCAGTTTCAAATGAATTGATGACATCTAAAAGACCCCAAACTCTAAAACTGTTAGAAGAAAGAGAAGGGAAACCATTTCAAGATGGAGGCATAAGCAAGGTATTCCAGGCATTCAGGAAATAAATTAAAAAGTCAACAATGAGATTTAAAAAGCTTCTAAACAGAAAAAGAAACAGTCATCAACTGAAGAGACAACCTACAAAAGAAAAAAAATCTGGAAACTATACAATTTAACAGAGAACATCTAAAATACATAAGGGTTCAAAAAAGAACAAAGATCAAGAAATCAAATAACATAATCAACTAATAGGATAGCAATTCTCAAAAGATGAAATATAAATGATCAATAAGCATCACAGAAATATACATTAAACCTGCATTATAAATGCATCTTACCCTATTCTTCTGAATACAATTGCAAACAACAATGTTGATGAATAAAACAGAGATAGTGTTGAGAGAAGGGTAGCAGACATGTAAGAACAGAACACATTTAGTTTTGTTCAAATGTACATGTATAGAGTACTCAGCATCCATATACATACAAGAGTAATAATTGAAAAAGAGATTTTGAGTTTGAGGACAGAAGTGGGAGATATAGAGGGAGTTAGAGCAGGGAAAGAGGAACTTGTCCATGCTGTAGTAAGTCAAGACATTGTCTCTGTTGATGGTGGGTAACCCGAAAACAATCTATGGTACAGACCAGCATTTTACTATATTCACTTGGTAGTAACTCTTTCACAATTTAAAAAAAAAATGTTTGTGAGCTGAAAAGATAGTTCAGTGTGTAAAGGCACTTATCAAGCCAGATGACCCTAATATGATCTCAGAACTCTTCAACTTCTTTCTGTGGAAGGAGAGACTCGACACTGTCAGTTTTCCTCTGACTTACATTTATTAGTGAACACACACATGCACAAATGAAATCCGATTAAAATAAAAAAAATAATGTAAAAGTAACACAAAAAAATCAAATGCAGGTACATATTTGGACAAACAGTAACTCTTCTATTTGCCTGGAGAGCTGTATACTAGTCTGGCTAATGTGAAAATTAGAGTAGGGCTTTCTCAAAATCTAACATGATTGTCCATATGTCCCAGCTACATCAGCTATGGTAATTCCTTTAATTTTATCCAAAAAAGTTCAGTAAACATCCAAAAAGTCAATGTCTCATCATTGTTAATTGCAACACTATTAACAATAAATAAATTATGAGATTGACTTAGATGTCTAATGATAGATAGATGAGTGGACAAAGAAAATGTGTGTATGCATGCCATAAAATGTTCGTTAGCTTATAAAGAACAGTTGTTCTTTATAGGAAACTGGATACAACTGTATCTATTATATAAAGTTAATTACACCAATCTCAGATAAATAAATGCCACTTTTCCTCTAATTTTTGGTTCATAGACATTATATACAGACAAAATTATATATATATATATAAATAATTATATATATATATGACATAAAATAGAAGTAAGTCTGTGGGATATTAATGGGATGGGAGAGGGACAAAGGGTTAAAGAAGCATGAAGATGAATATTCTCAAAATACAATATATACATATATATGGAAGCATAAAAATAAGCAATAAATCAAAGCGATAAATCTAAACATCTCAAGATACCATGCTTCAACAGAAATGAACAGAATACCATGTGAGAAAGCAGTAGTTTAGGCATATTAACAAAATTAATTTAATAACATTTGGTCTTTGTTGAGCATCTGTGTGTAAACAAAGTGGAGCCTATTTGGTTTGTCCTTTCAAATCCAATGGTTTGCAGATGAGAGAAGTAATTTTCATCATTTTTCTGGCTTGAAGAACCCTGACTCATTCACACTAATAAAAGCAATTTGATTGTCAAGAGCTTGCATGAGTTTGAATATCCAGGCTGGCAAAAAGGCCAGAGAAGATGAAACCAGAGCATAATCATTTGCGGGTATGAGGGGAAAGAATTATATAACTTCGGTGAATGACAAATGAAATATATAATTTCGGTGAGGAGGGTTTGGATTTGGAAGACAGACGAAGTGCAGAGAGAATAACTAGGATCTAGCTGCACACCAGCTCCATCTCAGGATCGGTGTGAACAGAACTTGGTTATTTCATGGGCTAGAATTCTTAAAGAAATCTTTCTTTAGTCGAGATGAGGTCAAGTAGAACCAATAGAAATGGAGCTTTGAGGGAAGTTCATAAGAAAATCACTATGTGGAAGAACTTGAATCAAGGTTTGTGGAATGTTGGTTCTGAAGCTTTGTAGTAGATAGGAAAAGTCTTGTTTCTCCCTGTTCTCCATAGTGCCATGGACAAATAACCGAATAAACAACCCACTAAAAGCAATATGGATATACTATACTATATACTATCTAAATTTCTTTATTTTAATGAGAGTTCTAAAATCTCAGTCTGATAAGAACCCCCACTTTCCTAAAATTAGCCAATAAGTAATTTCTATTATTTCAATAGCCCTATTCTACTCCAATATGTAAATAGATTATATAAATATGTTGATTAGTGTGTTATTCTAGTCACAAGGGAGGGTTGACAATAGATTTTCTCTGAAAAATGAAACAAATCAAAACAATTTTCCTCTTGATAAATCTATTTAGATCAATATGCTGAAGATTGAACGTATTGCCACTGGTTGCTAGAGACTTTGGGTAGGATAGCTTTTTTGTATGAATGTAAAAACCTTAGA